>NC_073309.1:5394392-5464821 GCF_027595985.1 Sorex araneus
TCCCCTGAGCACCGCCAGGAGTAATTCCTGAGTGCAGAGCCAGGAGTAACCCCTGTGCATCGCCGGGTGTGACTCAAAAAGAAAAAATAAATATCCTACTTCCTTAAGTGGCCAATCACCTATGGGAGGGGAGCGGGGGATGGAGCAATAGCACAGCGGGTAGGGCATCTGTCTTGCATGTGGCCGACCCAGGTTCAATTCCCAGCATCCCATATGGCCCCCTGAGCATCACCAGGGGTAATCCCTGAGTGCAGAGCCAGGAGTGACCCCTGTGCATCACCGGGTGTGACCCCAAAAAGAAAGGAAGGAAAAGAAGGAAGGAAGAAAGAAAGAAAGAAAGAAAGAAAGAAAGAAAGAAAGAAAGAAAGAAAGAAAGAAAGAAAGAAAGAAAGAAAGAAAGAAAGGAAAGGAAGGAAGGAAGGAAGGAAGGAAGGAAGGAAGGAAGGAAGGAAGGAAGGAAGGAAGGAAGGAAGGAAGGAAGAAAGAAGGAGCCAGAGAGATAGTACAGAGGGTAGGGCACTTGCTTTGCACACAGACAACCTGGATTCGATGCCTGGCACCTCATATGGCGCCCCAAAGCCACCAGGAGCAATTCCAGCGTGCAGAGTTAGGAGTATGCTTGGGAGGGGAGGGGAGGGGAGGAGAGGGGAAGAGAGGGGAGGGGAAGGGAGGGGAGGGGAGGAGAGGGGAAAGAAGGGGAGGAGTAGGGAGGGGAATGGAGAGAAGAGAAGAGAGGGGGCAGGAAGGGAAGGGTGGGGAAGAGAGGGGAGGGAAACCAAAGAAACCATCACCCACAACTCCCTAATCCCAAATTCCAAGTGTTCTTCCCAGGGATCCCAACTCTGCACAGGAGACCCAGTTCCCGGTGGGGCGGGCCGGGGCCCGCTGGGGAGACAGCACCCTCCTCTCCCCTGGCGGCGAGAATCCGTCCACCTGCCCGGCACTGCCCGGCCTCCCTCCCGCTGCAGGCGGGGAACAAAAGGTAGCCGACCCCCCCCCCGCCCCCCGCCCCCCCACCCCCCCCCCCCCGCCCGCTGCTGCCAGGCCCGCGGCGCCCCCTTCAGAGACAGGAGCTGTTTCTGGGGACGGGAGGGCTGAGTCGTGTAAGCTTTCAGATAACAGCAGAGACAAATTAATTAACTTGTCAGACGCCTTCTCCCGGCCGGCCGGGATCTGATAGCCGCCCTGGAACAAGGGCCGCCGCGCGGGCCGGAGCAGGGGGTGCGCTCTGCGCTGACCCCTGACGTGGAAGGGCCCACACGGACACTCACGACAGGCCCGGACCCAGGACCCCTGCGGGACCCGTGCAGGGACAGCAGAGCGCGCTCTCTCCCGTGGCCACGGAGGGTCCCTCCACAGGGCCGTCTCCAGGGCCGTTATTTTCACAGACACGTGAGATGATTCCCAGCTGATTGTGTTCACAGTCTAAGACTCAATGTTGACAGTATTAAAGAAAAAAAAAAATTGGAGGTGGAGGGGTGAGCGGGGGACACACCAGGTGGTGCTCCTGGGTTACCGCTGGCTCTGTGCTCAGGGTCACCCACGGGGGGCTCTGGGGACCACACGGGGTGCCAGGGATCAAACTCGGGGCGGCCACGTGCAAGACCAACGCCCTCCCTGCTGTGCCATCGCTCCGGCCCGAGATTACAAACAGTCTGTGGGTCAGAGAGGCAGGTCAAGCTTCACGTGCTGGAGCCACGAATTCAGCCCCCAGATTCTCCCGCCCCTCCCCCCGACCACGCGAGACACTGAGCACCTCCAGTGTAGCCCCCAAACACACACAGACCTGTGACAGGATGGAAACGCTGTGTCCTACCATTTCACTGTCTTCCGTTTGATTCTCTGTAGTTTTCATGCCATTTCAACAGATAAGGGTGTTACGAAGGAGAAGCAAGCTGAACGCACACAGGAACTGGAAATTTTTCATGTCTTATACTTAGGGTTTTGTGAATGGCATTTGTTCATCATAACTCAGCTACGGGGCTGGATGCGATAGCACAGCAGGGAGGGCGTTTGCCTTGCACACGGCTGACCCGGGTTCGATTCCCAGCATCCCACATGGTCTCCTGAGCACCACCAGGACTAATTCCTGAGTGCAGAGCCAGGAGTAACCCCTGACCATCGCTGGGTGTGACCCAAAAAAAAAAACAAACAAATAAAATTCAACTACAACAATAAATATTCTGTTATTTTATATATGTATATATATTTTACTGCACAAATAATATTGGCACAGACATCATGATCCCCAACCTGCGGACGGCATTCTGGATGGACCTTTAAGAATTCCTTGAGGCTCTTCTCCTACATATGAAAATCACAGGCACAAAACAAAGGTTTTTTTAAAAAATGTTCCACGGAGGACTGGGAGGAAGCCAGAGTGCCACTGCCCGGAGATCCCGCCTCACCGGGGCAGGCCCCGGACCCATCCCTGTCACCCAGCAGCGAAACCCACCAGGGTGTTTAAACAAAAATAATAATAACAACAACAACAACTTCTGAAGTCACCTAGCAAAAGCCCCCAAGGAGAAGCCGGCTTAGGTCCCGCTTGAAGCCCTCCCGCCAAGACAGTCCGCTGAGCCCGGGAGGCCCCAGCATTGCGCCGTTCTGCCCCCCAGTTCCTGGAGCTGGCCCGGGCGTCCCTGCCGTGCCAAGTGCGGCCCACAAGATGCGCAGGCGACGCTGCTGCCACCTTCGACTCCGGCCTGACCACAGTGCTCCCTTCCCGGGACAGGCTAAAGCCGTTTCATGCACACGTTACCAGCTCCGGCTCAAAACACCTCATCATCGATCCAAATTACCCGATGCAGAGGCTGGAGTGATAGCACAGCGGGGAGGGCGTTTGCCTTGCACGCGGCCGACCCGGGTTCGATCCCCGGCATCCCATAGGGTCCCCTGAGCACCAACAGGAGTAATTCCTGAGTGCAGAGCCAGGAGGAACCCCTGAGCATCGCCGGGTGTGACGCAAAACAAAACAAATGGCCTAATGTATTTTTTTTCTTTCTTTCTTTTTAATTTTTCATTAGTAAATCACCGTGAGGTACAGTTACAGACTTACAAACTTTCGTGCTTGCATTTCAGTCATACAAGGGTCGAGTGCCCATCCCTCCACCAGTGCCCATTCTCCACCACCAATGGTCCCAGCATCCCTCCCACCCACCCCCCACCCCACCCCGCCTCTGTGGCAGGGCATTCCTTTTGCTCTCTCTCTCCCTTTGGGTGTTGTGGTTTGCAGCAGAGGTATTAAGTGGCCATCGTGCTTGGTCTATCGTCTACTTTCAGGAGGCGTTGGTGGTGTAGTGGCTAGCACAGCTGCCTTCCGATGTATTCCTTATCCACATTACACAACCTGGCTAAGACTGTCTTCTTTTACATCATTTACTTTCCCCCCAACTGGAGTCTGCGTCCCGCACACCCTTTCCCAGGACCGAATAATCTATCAAAAGCAGAGCCCGAAGCCCCGGATAAAGAGTTCCCTGAGAAGCTACACGCGTTTCTCTCTGAGGACCCCGGCTGTGTCCGTCTGAACAACAAATGCTCTTTGATAAACGCATTTTCTGCCTAAACCCTCTCGCTCCCGGCAAATTCTTATACTGTCCCACGTCTCAGACCCAGCGGGGTGTGGGTTCAAGCATCTCCTGCTAAATCTCAACTTCTGATTGATTTTGAAAAATCTGACGTTCCGAGATTAAAACTCGCAACTACAAAGATCAGACCAGGCTTCCTCGGCTCCGTGGCCGTGAGCACCCAGGGCTCGAACGCCAGGCGGTGCCAGCCTAGCCTCGGTCTCGGTTTCCTTTCTGACCCGGGCCTTCCTCACTCACACGCCTGGAGGCTTCCCAAAGGGTTCCCGGGCACGTGAATGCCATGTTAGAACTCCGCCCATCGCCCCGCCGTGAGGTGCTAGGGTTATTGTCAGTTTTTTTTTTTTAATTTTAACTTGTCGATTTGTAGAAGCTGTTTATTTGTTGCGCAGATTAAACATCGGGACAGACAGACTAAAATTAGCAAAGTCCTGCTCCTGACTTAAACACACGCAGAACGCCCTGCGAACTGCGCCGCTCTCGGTAATGGGGTGCTAACTGGCTTTATGCCTTCTTAGACATTCTTATTGTTGGCACACGCGTGGTTGGGACCGAGGGGCTCCCTGCACCTCCACAGGGGAGCCCCCACCCCGCAGCCCTGCGGGCCAGACCCCAGCTCGGGGGAGGCAGGGAAGTGAACCGTGGTGAGCGGAGATTTGTAGGGTGCGATAATGAGGCAGGCCGTTGGGTTCGAACGGGTCTTAACTGTTCCATAAACGTTTCCTTTCCCCTGTAAACACTCAGGTCAGGCTAGCAGGAGGAGCGGACTTAGAAGAAAACCATGTGGGCCAGGCTAGGGAGCAAGCCCTGTTTCCAAGTAAGTGTGTGGGGGGCGGGGGGCGGGGGAAGGGCTGATAGGGGATATTCTCCCACTTGCCCCATGGAAACATAAGGAAGTTTTTCCAGCAGGATGCAGACCTTTGGGCTGGGCCACTCCCCCTCCTCAAGGCTTCCTAGGAATTCCCTGGGAGGGCGAGACCCCTAAGTGCAGGCCGAGACCCTTAAGTGCAGGCCTGGCCCACACGGCAAACACACACACACACACACACACACACACACACACACACACACACACACACACACACACACAGAGCCAAGGCTGTTGACTGTGTTAAACATCAGTGCCTGAACTGAAACATCCCGGCAGAAATCATGCCTCTGAAATGAAATTTTTGAACTCTCCAGGGCCACATTAACGCTCGGGTGAGTTGAGCTTCGCAGCTCACGTGCCCACCGGGTCTCCGTACGGGACCCCAGGCAGTGAACGGCAGACCTGGGGTCACATGCAGGTCTTTCCCAGGAAACAAAGTGGGTGACACATCAGATCCACTGTCTCTGACTTGGTGGGGGGGCTGAGAGATTCGGGGGGGCAATGACTGGAAAACAGGAGAAAAATACTCAAGCCCCGGTTCTAGAAAGACCAGGAAAGTTCCACAGCGCCGATGGGCTGTTTGCCCGCTGACACACAACAGGACCTGAATCCGGAACCCCCAGGGGGGCTCCCAGAGTTGCCAACTCACGCCTGCGTGGGGGTGTGAACGCGTGGACACGTGGATCGGTGGATGTGTGGGCTCGTGCTTGCTACTGTGACTCTTCCCAAGGGAATGAAGACGCGGTGACTCACTGCAAAGCTCCCCCGACGCAGAGGGGCCCGGGGTCAGGAAAGACTGCCCGGGGTCTGTCCCTTGGCTGGAACGGCAGGGCTGCAGGGGGCAAGCGGGGAGGGTAGACAGAAGCTCACACACACGCGTGCGCGCGCACACACACACACACAAACACGCACACACACGCACACACACACGCACGCACACACACACACCCTGCTCCCTCCTGCTTCTCCTGGTGGGGCCACGATCCAGCTCATGATTTACAGGAGAGCAGCCCCAAGAGTCTGTCCTGGCTTGTCCCCCCCACCACGCCCCTCACTGGCCCCGGAGCCCACACCGTCGAGTGGCGCCCCCCAAATCCACCGACAGTGCCTGCTGCCAAATAAACCCTCCTGCTACTCTGCAGGCGGCGAACACTTCCGTCCTCGTGCAGCCCTGCCAGGGCGTCAGGGTGTCAGGGCGGGCCGAGCGTGCGGGCAGTCTGACGGCGTCGCTCACCTGCAGCCTGGGAGAAGCACACGCCCCTCCACCTGCCCCGCCCCGTGTTTGCCGGGAGCCCAGAACAACAGCGGACGGCGGCCAGCGGGTCAGGCCAGGAGAATCCCAAGCGGCTTCTTCAAACAGTCGGGCACGGGGGTGAGGACCCCCTCCGGGCCAGGGGCTCACGGCACTGGCCATGGGAACGGAAAAGTCGGTCTCCAACCCAAAGCCAAAAGGTCCCCCTCAACCACCACCGCCCCCTCCCCTGGAGCCGATGACTCCGAGTTGGAAGGGAAGGCGGGAGGCGCCTGTGCTTGGCTGCTCAGGCCCCCGTGCCCACAGGGCCACCGGGGCTGGGAGGGGAGCACGGGGCCAGGCGTCCCCTCGCTGGCGCCCTGCTCTGCTCCTCCTGCTGAGAAGTGGCGACACCAAGCAGCCGCACGAGCCGCCGCTCCCTCCACCACGCCTGAGCGCCAACGGGACACGCCTCGCACCCAACCCCGCGACCGTCCCGGGGAGACAGCAGCTGAGCGGGGTTGGCCGGCTGTCTCGGAGGGACGCACGTCTGGGCTGTGACCTTCCAGGGCCAAGAGGCCAAGTCCCCGGGGGCCACAAGCCCCGGCCTCGGCGGTGACCACCGGAGTCCGGCGCGCGTGACGGGAGCCCTGGCAGGCAGGCCCTGGGGTGACGAGAGGGGGCGGCTGGTACGAGCCCTGCGTGCCCGTCCCCAGGGTGGGGCCCCGGGGGGCTGGGCCACACCGAGCCCACCGCCCCACCCCCAGCGGGGGGCTCCTGGTGCGGGCAGCGGGGAAAAGGCCCGACACACACTCTCCGGAGGGGGCCGCTCGCTCCCGCCGCTCAGGGAACCCAGCGGGAAGGGCAGCGGGAAGGGCAGCGGCGCACTCAGCCCGAGGAGTTCACACGGCTCCCTCGGGCCCACATGGGGCCTCAGCTTTTAAGCGCTCCGGGCTGGGGGCTTTATGGCCCCGTTTCCTGCTTCTGGAAGGCAGCTGGCTCCCGCCCACTGCTCTGGAAGCGAGGGGAATCTGGGGGCCGCTGCGGCCGGCTCATAAAGCCGGCGGCCAGAAGCGGGGAGGGAAGCGGAGGCCGAGGAAGGGGTGACCCGAGACGTGCCAAGACTGGGGCGGCCTTGTGGGTTAGGGCGAGATCAGAGGCCCCGAGGAAAGACTCGTAAAAATAACAACGTGTGTGCTCAGTGGGGAGGAGGGCAGGGCGGGGGTCCCCTGAACGGGAAGGCTGTGGGTGGCCGGGAGGCAGCGGGTAGGTGGAGCTGGAGCTGGAGCTTCGACAGAGCCCCCAAGAAGCTCCTGCAATGCGGGGGGAGGGGGGGTTCCCGAGGGAAGGCGGGCAGGTGGGCCAGACCTACCTGGGCTTGGAGGAAGGAGGGTGCAAGTCCCCCAAGAGGCCTCTCTGGGAGACAGGGGGATGGCGTGTGTATGGGTGCATGCATGTATGTGTGTATGTGTGTGTATGTGTGTATGCGTGTTATGCATGTGTGTATATGCATGTGTGTGCATGTACATGCATGTGTATGTGTGTATGTGTGCACGTGTATATACATGTGTGTGGATGTGTGTGCATGTGGTATGCATGTATGTGTGTACATGTGCGTGTATGTGTATGTGTGTGCATGTACATGCATGTGTATGTGTGCATGTGTATATACATCTGTGCGTGGATGTGTGTGCATGTGGTATGCATGTGTATGTGTATGTGTATGCATGTACGTGTGTGTACATGTGAGTGAGAGAGACGATCCAGATAATTCTTCATCGGGGACTCAGAACAAAGTCCCAGGGGGCTGCCCCAGGTCAGTGTGGCCGAGAGGCGATGAGTGACTTCAAAGCTGGGGGCCCTGGCGTCCCCCCCCGAGGGTGGGGAAGCAAGGACGGGCCAGGAGCACCCGCTGGAGCACCCTTCCCCGGGGCTGCTTACAGGGCGACTGGCCGATGCTCCGGGAGAAGTAGGAGCGAAGCACGAAGCATCGCGCGGGCCAGGGCCGGGGGCGGTGAGGACGCAGGGGGGCTGCTGGCTGGCAAACAGCCCCTGGGGTCACATGGAGGGGGCTCAGCTATCAGCTCACCCGGCCCAACCTGAAGTCCCGCTTCCCCCTGGCCCGAGACAGGGAGAGTCTGGGGCCTCTGGGGAGGAGGGGATGGCGGGAAAGACGCCAGACTGATCTCTGCTCGCCCGAAACAGAGCGGGGAAGAGGAACAATGATTCCGCTCTAAACAGGGGTGGGACCCGACCTTTGCGGAGGCCTGCGTAAATAGATGATATTACTGCCACTATTTGCTTTTCTATCAGACCCTGCGCTGAATAATCAATAATAAATGTTGTTTAAACAAATGGTGTAATTTTCCAATCTGTGTTGTTCCAAACCGACCTTTCCTCCTCGTTGCCTTTTGTAAAGCATGCATAATTCATTGATGGAGCAGGAGGAGAAATCGGGAGGCGGGTCTAAGTGGCCCTTTTTGGGTTGTTTTGATGATTCGTTATGACCCTATAAATAAAACAAAACTTGTCGCGGTAAGTATGTATTGTGTTATCCAGAGGTATATTTAGGGAGTGGAATAATGAAGGCCGGCCTGCCTCTCCTGGAGACCTCCAGGCATAATTAATTGCTGGTAAGATTTATCCTAGAACTTGAGAGCCCTAAAGGAGAGAGGGAACCGAAGGCCACCGTCGGCACCAAAACAGAAAGGCCGGGCACTGCTGGCGACCGTGGGTGTCTGCCAAGTCCGTCCTGGTCCTGGGATACTGAGCAGCGATTCGGGGTGTTCTGTTCAGGCAGAGGTGGGTATGCTGAGGTCTCATCACACGGACCCTTATAATAAGTCACTCATCAAGGGGGCTTTGCACAGGTCCTGGCTAGCTTCACATCTGTGTGTTACCTGGGCATGCGCACACATCTCCACAAAAAAGTATCTGTGCATGCAAATGTGTGCGTGCGCATGTGTGCGTGCATGCATACATGTGTGTGCATGTGTTTGTGTGTACACATATGTGCGTGCGTGTGATGCCATGTGTGCACATATGTGCATGCATATGTGTTTACACGTATGTACGCATGTGTGCATGCATGTGTGCACATGTATGCATGCATGTGTTTACACATATGTGCGCATGTGTGCGTGCATGTACACATGTGCGTGTGTGCATGCATGTGTGCACAGGTATGAGTGCTGTATGTGCGTGTATGTGTGTACGTGCATGCATGTGCATGTATGTGAGTGTGCGTGTGCGTGTGTGTGTGTGTGTACATCTGCACACCGGTACGCTCACACACGTTTGCCAGTCTGCCACCAAGATAACCCATAGATTGGGAAGTGTCCCGGGCCGCTCCGGGCGGCGTCCAAACCCTCAGCACACGCCCACGGAGCCGCGCGCCCTCTCAGTGCAGGACACGAGAGCGAGCGCCCCCTCCGCTCCCCCAAAGGGCACCTCTGTGGGCTCCCTCAGATCGTAGCTGATGACACGTCAATGAAATGCTGCTGGCTCTGGTCCCCGAGATCAAAATGAGGGCTTAACCTGCAATTTACTCTACACGTCCCCCGACACCGGCCAGATCCGAAGACTTCATTCTAATCTTCCCTGCTGAAAAAATAATCAAATACTCCGGCACAGACGTATTGACAACTCTTAATTAACCACGCTAATGGGGGCGCGGGGCGCATGCATAAACGGAGCCTCTCGCAACCTGGCGCCTCCGCCCGGCCGCGCACTTCCAGCCTCTCCTTCACGACACCTTGCCGAGCGGGGTGGGGGCTGCGCGTGTGGGCTAGGCACCAGGCACCTCTGAGCACGCCACGGATGGAGGGATGGGCCCGGGGCACCCCGCGACCCGCAGGCACCGGGGGGGGGGGGTGGCCCTGGGCCCCCAGAGGACTTAGGAGGCAGCTTGTAGCCGCAGGGCCTGGCCGGCTGGGGACATTCTAGCTCCTCCCCTACTCTCCACCCTGCTGGTGGTCAGGAGGGGGAGGGGGAGACACAGAGGGGCCGAGGCCGGCGTGGGCTTCCCGAGGAGCAGGCGACCGATGGCGGAGGCTGCTGGTGTGTCCTTCTCCTCCCCACGCCCGATGCAGCTACACCACGGAAACTAGCGCTTCCGTGGCCGAGACACGGCCCCTCCCCGCGCACCCTGACCTTCGGTGGGAGAGGTCACTGGGAATGCCCGAGGCGGCTGTGCGCGGGGGCGGGGACATGGGCCCCGAGTGACCCGCAGACGAGGCGTCCTGCAGAGGGGTCCTCTCGGGCTGGGGTCCTCCCCACCATGCTCCCCGCAGCGTCCCCGGAGCAGAACGGGCTGGGCCGGCCTGCGGGAGGCGCCGGAGGACGCTGGGGCACAGGGACGCGCGGCTGCCTCCCGGGGCCACTGTCCCTCCCCTGCAGCGGGCAGGGCAGGCTCCAGGCGGCGCCACTGGGTGGGCAGAGGCCTCCCTGGGTCACAGTGACCCCGCCCCTCCCCCATTGGCACAGTCAGGACGGGGGTGGGGGTGGGGATGCGCCCTGGCCGCCTTGGGAGCCCCCGCCAGTGCCCCTGACGCCCCAGCGGGAATCAGTTGGAGGGTGTGGGCAGGTCCAGAACTGGGGCTACCCAGATTGGGGGGGACAGGACAGTGGGGACGGCCCCCCAGCACTGAAGAGTGAGCCTTGAGCCCCTGGGTGCGGCCCAAACCCCTCAGACCCTCGAGTGAGGGTGCCCCGGAGCACTGGGATGAGAGGACAAAGGGTCTGGGGTGGAGGGACGGGGGCGGGACTTCATCCTCGCTCGGCCCCACTCGACGGAGCAGCGTGGAGGAGGGGGCGGCCGCAGCATCAGCCTACCTCCCCACTTTCGGGGCCCCCCTCCCTGCCCACAGAGCCTCCCGGGGCCCCCCTCCCCGCCCACAGAGCCTCCCGGGGAGGGCCCCACACCCCCCCACCCCGGCTGGCGCAGGGTTTCTGCCCCTGCTGCAGGAATGTGCGGCCGGCACAGCCCGGGCCGCAGGGGCCCGGCACAAAGTGGCGAATGTGAGGCCGCGGGCGGCGGTGCCGGGCCTGCCCGCAGCCCACACACGCAGGGGCGGTGTCGCCGTCTGGCCCGGCGCTTTACGAAGTGACTGGGGGGGGGGGCCGCCTCCCGTCCCCCAAATCACTCCAGCACGGCTGGACTGAGCCGGCGGCAAACGCTGCCGGAACAATATCCCAGATTACGGCTCATGAAACCCAGGCGGCAGAGCGGCTGTCCAGCCTATCAGCGGGAATGGAGCGTGGAGCCGGAATGGCTCCCACCCGGGCAGCGGCAGGCAGGGCGCCCACCAGGCGAGCCCCCTCCGGGCAGGGCCCCGCCGTGCCCCCACTGCTGGGGGAGGGGAGGGGGCAGGCCGGAGGCCAGCCTGGCTGCAGCGGCGTGGGGCTGGGGAGCTCAGGGTGTCTCCGCCACACGAAACGCGCAGAGAGGCCCACGGGGGGCATCCCGGGCGCCACGCTTGGAAAGGTGGTGGGTGCGAGCCGGGACTCGCCCGTCCCTGAGCATCCCTGACCGTCCCTGATCGTGGCTGCAGTAGGACTAACGATGGCACGCGTGGGGGGCCGGGGGGCAGGGCCCTGTCTGCTGGGCACTGGGATCCACCCGCAGCCCCCAGCACCGTGCCCCCACCTCCCGAGTACCGCCGGGCACAGCCCCCCGGATGCAAACAACAGGTGTGGGGGCAGGGGTGGAATGGTAGCCAGAGGAGGAGGAGGAGGGGGAGGAAGGAGGCAGCCAGGCCTGCAGGCACAGAGGCCCTTTGCTGCCCCCAGGGCACTGGAACATGCCTAGCGGGGCCTGAGGGAGCACCCAGGAACCAGCACCCACCCGTGTCCACTGATGTGACTTATTCCCAGGACCCACCAGGTCGGCGGCACGGCCAGCCTCCATCACCAAAAGGGAGAGGGGGAGCTGCCAAGTATCTGGGGTGTGTGTGGGAGGGGGGTGTCTCGGTGCCACCTGGCAGTGCTCAGGGAGCACTTCTGGGAAGACCCTATGCAGGTGTGGCCAGGGACCGAACCCGGGTCGGCCGCACACAAGTGGAAGGAGTTTCAAGCTTATCCCCCGAATGCACATTTATTTGTCTGTTTGATTTGTTTCAATGTTTGCTTTTTTGGGTCACACCCGGCGATGCATGGGGTTACTCCTGGCTCTGCACTCAGGAATTACCCCTGGCGGTGCTCGGGGACCCTGTGGGATGTTGGGGATTGAACCCCGGCCAGCCGTGGGCAAGGTAAATGCCCTCCCCACTGTGCTATTACTCCGGCCCCACACAGAAGCATCCGGGCTGGGCCCAGCTGGAGGATTCCAGAAGGCCGGGAACTATAAAGGCCCAGCCTCAGCCCCCCGGGGAAGGGGCGAGCCTCTGTGGTGCCCCCCCAGATCCCCCAGGGGGTCCTTCCCAGCCCCTCCCTGCTCCTCACAGCTCCCCCTTGTCTCTCTTGGAAACGAGGCTTCCTCGCAGGATGGGTTTCACGAAAGAATTGGGGTGCTCGGACAGAGAGAGAAATTCCCTGCGCTCCATTGGGGGTTGGCCAACCGTTACTCCTAAAAGCCCAGACGGGACAGAGTTGGGGTTTTGAGGGTCCCCTGACAAGCCCAGGCTTCCGAGGGAGGGGCTGAGGCGGCGAGAGAAAACGACTCCCACGGAATTTTATAGAGGAGATTAAACACTTTATGGACGCCGACTCCGAAACTTTCATTCCCTTCTCGTGTGTCGGGAAGGAACATCCTCCTCTTGGCTCTGGGAATCGGCAAAACCATCCCGGGCTTGTGGGGCGGACACGAAGGTGCGGGCCCAGCCCGGAGCCATCCCCCCCCTTGGGTCGGGGGTCCAGGAGGCAACCTCAGAGCCCCCAAAAGGAAGGCATCGCTTGCCCAGCCCAAGACGGCCCTCGGAGGCAAACGCTCTGGTCTCGAGCTTTCGAAGCCCACACGCCGAGCCCTGGGCCCGTGAGCTAGGGGGGTTCTTCCCCTTCGGCACGACAGAGCAACGTACATGCTGGGGGGTCACGTCTCTGCACGGCCCCTACACACGGTGGCGCCCGTCGCCCACGTGCCAGGACCCAGGCTGGCCCAGACGACAGGGGCACGGCCGCGGAGAGTAAGGCCTCGGCCGGGGACACCAGGGCACGTGGACCCCCACATCCCCGCCCCGACGGCTGCAGGAAGCAGCGAAGGCCCCGGCCCGGGGAGAGCCGAGGTCGGGAGTCACTGCGGCAGGCACCGGCGTCCGATGTCCTCTTAGTTATCAGAACACAGGGACTACTCCTGGCTCTGTGCTCGGGGATCACTCCGGGCGGGGCTCGGAGGAGTGCAGGCAGGGCCAGGATCGAACCCGGGTCAGCCACGGGCAAAGCAAGAGCCCGAGGCGCTGGACTGTCCTTGGCCAAGTGGCTCTCAGGGGCAGGCCCCCGGCCCCGCCACGAGGAGGCAGGAGACCACCAGCCCACGGGGTCCGCCCTGGGTGGGCCAGGACGGAAACTCCAGCACAAGAAGGCCACGACACAGCCAGGACGCGGAGTGGGAGCCGGCCACCCCGTGCCCTGGAGAGCTGGGCTTGCCGGGGGGCAAGTGGGCCGAGGCCTTCCCTTGCCAGGAACAGCAACAACCATACTCACGATTTGCGATGAATCCATAACTACATACACTGCTCTCTCCGTAATCGTTAGCAGCGTCCTCACGTGTGCCTCTGTGCGTATGTGCACGTGTGTGTGTGCGCATACGTGTATACATGCATGTGCGTGCATGCATGTGTGCGCGTTTGTGCGTTCATGCATGCGTGCATGTGTGTGCGTGTGCGTTCGTGCACACGTGCGTGTGCATGTGTGCGTGTGTGCGTTACTGCACGTGTGCATGTGTGTGCGTGTGTGCGTGTGTGTGTTCGTGCGCACGTGCGTGTGTGTGCGAGTGTGCGTTCATGCGCACGTGCATGTGTATGCGTGTGTGTGCGTGTGTGTGCGCATTCGTGGGCACGTGCGTGTGTGTGCGTGTGTGTGTGCTTCATGTGCGAGTGCATGTGTGCGTTTGTGTGTGCACGTGTGTGTGTTCGTGGGCACGTGCATGTGTACGAGTGTGTATGCTTGTGTGTGCGAGTATGTGCGTGTGTGCGCGCACGCTGCATGCATGTGTGCTTTCTCATTTGAAAGTAGACAAGGGGCAGGGGTAACAGAATGAAACTACTTACTCTAAGTTTTCAGGACCACCCAGAAGGAAATCCTAAATTGGGTTTTTATCCTAATCTCAAAGGGAAGGGGAGGACTGGCGAAGGCAGGGGAGGGAAGTGGGTAGGAAGGGAGGGGAGGGGAGCGGAGAGGAGTAGGGGGAGTGCAGGCGGGTGGAGGGGGGGGAAGGAAGGGGAAGGGGAAGGGAATCCATATTCAAAATCCGCTTTAGGTATCTGCCTAATAGAATCTGGGCTCTTTCAAGTTCAACTTGGTGTCTACATCCCTTAGACGAGAGGCCCTCATGGTTATTGCGATTTTACTTCTATTTTTAAAGCAACAGACTTGGAGCTCCGTTTCCAGAACCAAACCGACGGAAAGTGAATTATGGCGAGTGTGATAAAACAAAATCAGTTACGTTTTGACCCGGAGAATGATTTTGATTTGCCGGTTTCTTCATTCTTCAAACTCAAAACTCCCTTGTCAAGTCCCAAACACCCACGAACCACTGCTTCCAACGCTGTCACAACCGAGGGGCCCCCAGGGGACAGGGACGCGAGCACTCGGGGTCAGTAGATCCTGCAGAGTCGCACAAAACACACCAGCCCAGGCCAGAGCCTCGGCGAAGGGCCGGGGAACCCACCGCCGCCCCGGTCAGCTGCTCCTCACACCCCAAGGACACCCACACGCCCAGACAGCTGTGCTGTGACTACAGGAAGTCACAGGTTGTAAAAGGCCACAATCAAACACCAACGCTCGTAAACAACGCCATGTTCGGGCCCGGGAATCACAGGATTACAGTCCCAGAGCCAGTCCCCGAGGGGTCCGAAGAGGGGAACAGAAGCAGACGGTGGCAGATTTGGGTGGGGCTCGGGGAAGACTGAGTCCTCCCAGAAAACGTTTTCTCTTCTTGGCTGGGCTGGAAGGACACGGCTGCCATGGGATGTGGCCACGGGGGCGGGCGGGGGAGGTCCCGCATGGCACCCAGGGGCCAGCCCAGGGTGAGAGAGCGATGTCCCCGGAACACAGATGACGGCCACACCTGTCTGCCGTGACACGCGGGAGAGCAGGGAGCGGGTCCCCCGGCATCTGGCCTGGAGCTTGAGCTGAGGCGACGGAGCGAAGCCGAAGTGACCCCGTGGAGCCACGAAGAAACTGTCCATTCCCGGGGCCCTGAATAGAGGCGAGAAGGCCCTTGGACACAGACGGTCAGGGGGCTTCGTTGCTGAATAAATGACAGGGCGATGAATGACAGGGCGAGAGTCATCTCCGTGAACATTATTCCTCGGGGGAAAAAACAAAGAGCCCCTGGAAGCCATTGGGAGGGTTCCAAGTTTTCAAGTGAGTCTTACCCTGACCCCGAATCCTGCAGGAACGACGGCATCGCCCCAGCTAAGCCCTCCCTTGTCTGGCAGCGTCCCCTGGCGAGGTGCCCTGCCGCTCGGCCCTAGCCTGGACACAGGCGACGGCCAGCAAAAGCACGGGTGGGAGCGAGGAGCCGGAGCTGTCCAGAGTTTCGAGTGAGGGTCAGCCGCCAGGACATGCGGAGGGACCGGCCCCACCCTGCGAGGCCCCTCCTTGATGCTGTGGCTTCACAGCACGTTGGCTCTGGAGTCCCGTCACCAGGATACTGCACCGTGTCCGCATTCAGGAACTGCGTCCTCACCGTCGGAGGACGCTCCTGTTCTACGTGACTCTTGGCGCTGTGGGTGAGATACTGCCTCCACGGCTGGGGCGCGGGGAGGGCGCCCGCCGCCTTGCGAGTCTGACTTGGATTTGATCCCCAAGCACCACCAGGTGTGACCCCTGTCACCAGAGTCAGGAGGAAGCCCTGAGCACCGCTAGGTGTGGCCCCAAAACAAAACCAAACCCAAATCAAGACCAAAACAACAGGAACTGCTGCATTCATTTAAAAAAAAAAAAACACATTTAGTAGCACCGCTACGCCATATAAAGCCTTACAGTCCGGAATCAAGTACGCAAAGGACAATCCCTTACTCCCGACTCTGTCCTAACCGGGAGCGTTCAATTAAGAATCACGGGTGGCTGAGCAAATAACCCGGGTCCCCTATTATACAGGACAAAAAAGAAAAATCAAAGCTCAGGCATCTTAAGATACTGACGAGCTGTGCAAAATGCACCTCTCCGGCAAATTTGGGCGGCGGGAGCCGGGGACAGCGCCGCGCCGGCCACGCCAGCAAGACAGGCCCAGCTCCGACCCCGATTCCTCTGAATCAGCTACTCCGAAAGTTCCTACACTGCGCCGCTCAGCCAATGGCGGTTCCGGGAGAGAAGCAATTGATAATAATTATGTTTTCTGCCTTCTCTTGGGTTATGAATTTATCATGATGCGAAAGTTGAGCTACTGTGATGCCACGTTAACAATGATAAACACCGTAAAGACAAAAAGAAACTAAATTTAAGCACTCGGGTTCTGCGGGGGAGTTTATTAAGCAGATTAACCAAGGAAAGGCAAAGCCCCGCAATCACGGAAAGCAGGCCGGCTACTCCTGAGGGCCGCCGGGGCACGCGGGCACACGCCCTCCTTCCTGCAGGTACCCCGCGCCCGGGTTGTATTGTTATTCACAGCTGCACGTTGATTAATTTGTATTCAGAAATTCTGAGTGGCAAATGCGCCACGCATAGTAATGTACATTTTTTTATGGACATAGAGCACAACGTCGGAACCGCATCTCCTGAGTAACTCTTGCTCACCCAGAGAGCGAAATCCAGAAAGGAGCTGGCCAGAAGCTGTGAAAGACCCGGGTGTGCAAGGAAGATGGCGGGAGGAAGTGAAGACCCTACCCAGCTCTTTGAAGGGGGTGGTGAGGTAGAGAGAAGGTACAGGGAAGGCACTTGCCTGGCGTCATGCTGACCCGGGTTCAATCCCCAGGACCCCAGGAGTGATCTCTGAGTGCAGAGTGAGGAGAGAGCCCTGAGCACTGATGAGTATGGCCTAAAACCAGGGGGGAAAAAAAACCCAAAACCCAAAAGACCCCAAACCACAAAACAAATCACTGTATCACTGTGATCCTGTTGTTCATTAATTTGCTCGAGTGGGCGCCAGTAACGTCTCCATTCGTCCCTGTCACATGCTAGTGTAGCCCGATGGCATATTGGGGGCTCTTTCAGGATCAAAGGAATGAGAAATGTCATTGTTACTGTTTTGGGGATATCAAATACGCCACAGGTAGCTTGCCAGGATCTGCCGTGCGGGCGGGATACTCTCGGTAGCTTGCCGGGCTCTCCAAGAGGGATGGAGGCTTTTGGGGCAGCCTCTAATCGCCTTTACAGGTGCTCCCAGTCTACCAAGTGTAAGCTTTTGGTCGACTGGCATACTGTAACAATCTGCACACTGACACACATGCACCTGTCTGCGTCTCTGGGCAGCACCTGGGACATCTGTGGCCTCAGGTTGCTCTCCTTGAGGTTGGTGGAGTGTGTCTTGAGGTTGTTGAGCAGCTGGCAGAGCAGGACCCTATCATGGAGGGTCTGTGCCAGGTCGAACACCTGCGCCGAGTCCCGGGTCACCTGGTGGTTGGCTGACAGCACCCACAGTGGATGAGCCACTGCGCGCACTGCTGCCACGGCTCGATGTCTGATGGTGCTGCGACTTGGCCTGGCCAGGGCAAGTGGTGACGCTGTGGCCGCCGCCGCAGTTTCTCCGTGCCCCACCAATGCCATTCTGTACGATTCTTGCAAACAGCCGGCGATGTCCATCAGGAATCACACGTAGAGTTCCAGCAGGGATCACGCATAGAGTTCCACGCCTGGCGTGCTGAGCCACGTGTTGTCTAAGGCGAGACGGTGAGCCGGGTTCAGGAGAGCGCGAGGGGTTCGGGTGGCGTGTGTGGTAAATATGAAAAATGAGTAGAACATGTCTTATGATGTGTCGCGCAGCCACAAAAGCGGCTGTGTGGTTTAGAAATATGTTCACTCGTGCGTGAGGCTCGCCCCGAGCGTGTGGAAAGCGGCCTGAAGCATGGCAGTGGTTGGGTAGTGGAGGTCGGCTGCTAGCGCTGGGTCCCTTGGGGCAGGGAGGACTCGCATCCGCCCCCCCTGCTCTGGAGTGCCCCAAGTGAAAACAGCCTGGCTCGGAGTCCGGTGGCATGGTTATTGGACACCTCATTTTATGCCCCCATGACAAGATAGCAAGAAAAAAACAAAACTAAGTCCCAAGGCAAATTAATATAAGGGAAGAGTTGGTTCATGTGGGGTCACCTGATGGATGAATGCTGCGGATTCTGCCTCTCAGACAGATCTCGGGGCATTTCCAGTTAAAAACCAGCAACAGCGTTTGCCTTGCACACAGAGGACCCAGGTTCGATTCCCAGCATCCCATATGATCCCCAAGCACCGCCAGGAGTAACTCCTGAGTGCAGAGCCAGGACTAAGTAATCCCAGAGCACTGCCGGGTGTGACCCGAAAAGCAAAACACAAAAAATAAACAGCAACCGAAAAAAAAAAAAAACAGCAACAATGGTGCCGGATCCAACCAAAGAGCCCAGTGTCCCTCGCTGGTTCTTTTTTATTTTTTTTTTATTTATTTTATTTTATCTCACCATTCTACAAGGAAATGATCATTGATGTAAAGAGAGGGGTGCGGCAGGGTGATACCATTTCACCGAAACTCTTCAGTGCCATCCTCGAGAACATCATGCGATGACTGGAATGGGAAGGAATAGGAGTGAAGATAGACGGTCGGCAATTACACCACCTCCGCTGCGCTGATGACATCGTTCTCATAACACCGTTCTCATAAACATTAGCCAAGGGGCACAAATGCTGGCCGACTTCGACCACGAGTGTGGAAAGGTCGGATTGCAGCTGAATCTCAACAATATTCATGAAATATGAACTGGTCCCGGAAGCTCCATTTGCTCTAAATGGAACGAACATCTCCAAATGCAGCAGCTATGTGTGTACCTGGGTCGAGAAATCAACATGAGGAACGACTTGGTGCCAGAACTGCACAGGAGGAAGAGAGCAGCATGAAATGCCTTCAAGAGTGTCGAAGAGGTGGTTAAGAGAACGAAGAACCTCTGACTCCGGACACATCTTTTCGATTCCACTGTTCTTCCTGCACTAATATATGCCTCAGAGACCTGGGCCCTACGCTATTCGGGTATCCCAAAGAGGAATTGAAAGAGCTATGCTTGGAGTATCACGTTTTACTCAAGTGAGAGAAGGAATCCGGAGTTCTGACCTCCATCGATGGTCAAGAATCAGGGACGCTGTCTCGTTTGCCAAGGCATCAAAAGTCAGATGGGGCGGTCATGTAATGCGATTCAGAGATGACCACTGGACTAGAGCTGTTACCAACTGGATTCCACAGGACGTCAGAAGACCTCAAGGCCGCCCACCAACTAGATGGTAAGATTTCTTCGTCAAATCTCTGAATGAACGATTTGAGGCTCTTCCTGTTCCTGGAGCGAGCAGATATCATTGGGCTGCATTAGCTCGCGACAGGGACAAATGGAGGGAGACGTTACTGGCGCCCGCTCGAGCAAATCGAAGATCAACGGAATGACAAGTGATACAAGTGATTTAATTTTATTTTTTATTTTTAATCAGTCACCATGAGGTACAGTTACAGACTTACAAACTTCTGATTATGTTTCATACAATGATCGAGTACCCATCCCCCCACCAGTGCCCCTTCTCCACCGCCAATGTTCCCAGGATCCCTCCCGCCACCCCCTTGCCAGCTCTTGCACCTGAAAACCCCCTTGCCCCAACACAACTGTGGGTTGTGTCTCCGGCCGGGACCAACTCCCCTTTACTCTGCACCAAGGAGAGGAAGAGGGGGCAGGGGATAGGCACAAAGGGCAGGCGATGCCTTAGGCCCTGCACCCCAATACCAGCCCGCCCTGCCTCACATCCGCCCCGCCCACACACCCGGCCCCGCTGTCACAACCAGTCCCATCGGTCACATCCAGTTCCGCCCATCATGCTCAGTCCCCCAAAGGTAACCAGTACCACCTTCACTCGGAGTTCTGCCCATCACACCCAGTCCCCCAGTCCCACCCAGGCCCACCATCACTCCAAGTCCCTCCCATCACACCATTGCCCCAATCACGTCTAGCCCCGCCCATCACACCCAATCCCACCCATAACACCTAGTCCCCCAATCAGGTCCAGTCCCACCATCACGTCCAGCCCCACCCATCACCCCCCAAGTCCCGCCCATCTCACCATTCCGCCAATCACGTCCTGCCTCGCATCACACCAGTCCCACCCAAAACACGCAGTCCCCCAATCACATCCAGTCCCACCACCACGTCCAGCCTCGCCCATCACTCCAAGTCCCACCCATTACACCATTCCACCAATCACGTCCAGACCCCATCACACCGGCCCCGCCCAGTGCCCCAGTGCCCCAATCACGTCCAGCCCCCGTCACACCGGCCCCGCCCATCCCCAGCGCGCCCCGCGCCGCCATCACTCCCGCGCTGTGGGCCTTAGGGCTCCTCCCGCTTCCTGAGAAGGAGGAACGGGGCGCGGGACGGGCGCGGGGCCAGAACGGGGCTTGCGCCTGGCACCCGGACCGAGCGCGGCGCGGGACCGGCCGCGGGTCCCCAGGGCCGCCCCCTCCCCAGCGGCGTGGACACAGGCAGCCCGGGGTGGCCGTGACCTCCGTGTGCCCGTCACCAAGCCCCGCCCGGCGCGCAGGGGTCGGGAGAGGAGAGGGGCGTCGGGTGCTGGGACGTGGCCCCAGCTCCCCGGGCGGGCACTGGCCACCGCGCGGGCGACCCCAGCCGCATCTGCCCCCGGCGCGCGCCGCCGCCCGCTGCTGTGGGGCGCTGCTGCCACCTGGTGGCGGGACGGAGAAATCGCGGCCCGGGAATTCCACCCGGGGCTGCACCCTGGCGCGGACCCAGGCCGAGTGGCATTGTCCAGACAGGAGCCAGGTGCCTGCGTCAAGGGCACGCGTTTAACACAGGGGATCTCAAACCGTTCCGGGGGCGCTGCACGCAGCGATGCTGGACGATCTTGTGTAAGGGAATTCTGTCTCCCACCCGCGACCATCACGACAGTCGACTTCCCTCTATTTCTTCCTAATGAGCAACCCCGGGGGGCAGAAAGGGCCAAGGAGCCGGGCAGGGGCCCTGGGGGGAGGGGCAGCTCGGGTCTTGTCCCCCGCAGAATGCTCGAGTGAAGGTAACCCATTTCACCCCAGACAGTGGGGCGTTGCTCTCCTCTGGCTGGGAAGTGCTCCATCCTAAAGTAGGGAAGCGTGGCGTACTCACCCACCTGCGGTTAAACATGAACAAAGGGCAGGAAAACGATTCCGGCAAGGAAACGGCCCCCTGGAAATAGGAGGGAGCCCACCTGGCTGGGACCCCAGAGGAAACGGCTGCAAAGGTCCGGGGGCACCTGCAGAATCTGCACTGAGAACAGAGCAAGAACCCGGCCAGGGTCAAGCTCACACAAGCACCCGTGTCCACAGTCGTTTCCTTCCACACTTCTGGGGGGCACGTGCAGCCCGTCACAGAGGGGCTGTGATTCCATCTGCGAGAAGCCTTTGTGCCTGGAACAGCTCCGAGCAGGCAGCCGGAGACCCTTCCCGGGCCGGGAGACTCCCCAGATTGAACAGGACCCTGAAGAGGTGCCTTGAGCCTGCAGGACCCACACGGCCGGGCCTGGCCTCCAGGGCTCCTCCGGGCAACAGAAGCGAGGCCTGACGCACACATCTGTCACCGGCTACTGTCCGCTGGAGGGGCCCAACTGGGAGGCCCCAGACACAGAAACGTCGCAAGATCTCAAACAGGCATTTCATCGCAACAGCCAGGAAAAGAAAACGGTACTGGCAGGGTTAGAACCTGTGTCTCCGGGGAAAAAGCAAAACAGACCTGAGATTTTAAACAAAACCAAAACCAGAAAAAGATACGAGATCAAGAGCTCCGACATGCCAGATGCCGATGCCCTTTCCAAGGAGAATGAAGCAAAGTACGTGGCTCTGTGTGTGTGTGTGTGTGTGTGTGTGTGTGTGTGTGTGTGTGGAGGGATCGTGTACAGCTTCGGCCCCTCTCTGAGTCTGAGGATAAGATACAATACGGACGTGAGTCAGTCTACCGACGAGGCCCGCTCCAGGCCTGCCCCGCTGCGTGGCAGGTGCAGGCCAGCGGAGGCTTCTCTCATTCCCGTCTCTGCAGTCCTGCGCCCGGCCACTCCCGGGACCAACTAGGCACGGCTGTGCAGGCGGTGGCGGGGATGGAACCCGGCCACCCTCCTGGGCCCCAATGTGCAGTTTCTCTGGAAGCGCCCCGTTTGCTCCTGGGAACAGTGTAAGTGGGCCCAGCCACTGATGCTGGGCCAGCTGACGGTGGTAGAAGTGGGATCCCCTCGGGCGCCCCAACAGCCCCCAATGAGCCTTACCCACCAGGCGTACACTCTGAGAGGAGGACACGCCGGCCCTAGCGACGCCGGCAGAGGCCGAATGGCGTGGCCATATTAAAGGGGGACATAAAATAAACAGGGAAAGAAGCAGAAAAAACACTGGGGAGACCTAACACGAGGTAATATCTGCAAACTTGGAGCGTGAGCATTCTCGGTTGGGGGGCCACACCCAGCAGCTGTGCTCGAGGCCTACTCCCGGCTCTGTGCTCAGGGTGACTCCTGGAGGGGCTCGGGACGCTGCCCGCTGCCCTGGCTCCGGCCCCACCTCAACCGCTTATCCCTTGGGAAAAGCCACGGGCAGAGACCACGGTGAGGCCGTGGAGAGACCGTCCTGGAAACCGCATGAGGAGGGCACCGGGGGGAGAGCGCAGCGCCTCGGGGACGGAGGGAAGTGAGTCCGGCTCTCCGGGCGTCGGCGGGCAGCTGAGTAGCCCCTCTGGAAGCCGGTGCTTGAGCTGGTGCCCAGAGCTCGCAGGCAACTCCGGGAGCCCCACCCTGAAGTGGGGTGCACCCCGAAATTCCACTGTGTCAAGAGTGTGAGAGGTAACCAGTGCTCCCCAGAGCTGGGGCTCACAGAGGCACACACACACACACACACACACACACACACACACACACATACACGCGTAGGGACTCAGGATGCATGCATGTGCACACGAGGACCCAGGGTAGCCCTGACATACGCAAGGACCCACAGGGCCACCCCGGATACACACAGAGACACACAGGGATCTGTAAGGCATACGCATGCACACACATTGGACCGGGGTACCCCTGCAGGCCCCACCCCCCCCCGAGCCAACCACACATACACAGCCCCGGGGCCACTATGGAGCTAACTCGCCGCTGCCCACGAATGCCCGAGGAGGGACGCCGCTACGCGGGGCCCAGACCCGCGGCTCCCGGGAGACCCCACTCTGTGCTCTGGCTCTGTCCCAGCTCACTGCCGAGCTGCAGGGCTGAGCTGATGGACCCCCTCAAAGCGCCTGCCCCACCCGGTGTCCAAGCAGCGGCCTCTCTTCGCTCCCTCCCCGTGACGGCTCAGCCCCCCCCCCCCCCACCTGCCGCCTCCCCCAGCTCAGACGTGCAGTGGCGGAAACGGCACGACCCGGCACAGAAGCCCCAGACACGGGACTGTCCGTCCTCAGCTGCCAGCCGGGCCTGGCTACCCCCATCTCTGCCACCAAAGACACGCTCCTCCTTGAAGCCCGGCGCAGCCGGGGGAGGAGACCCGGCACCCCTGGTGCTGGCCATACCCCCCCCCCCGCCAGAGGACAGAGAGTGACATCCCTGACTCTGGGGCGGGCCGGCACTGGGGGAGGGCAGGACCGCGTTCCCCGCCTGAACCCACTCCCAGCTCGGTCCCCCTAAGACGGAAGCGCCCCTAAAGTCACAGGGAGGACGGCCGGCAGGGTGGGGGGGTGCGGGAGGGAGTGCAGCCTGGAGGCAGTGGCGGGGGGCAGCGGGGGGCGAGCACAGCAGCCCGCCCCGCCCTTCCCGCTCCCTTCTGGGGGCTCCGGAAGCGCGGCCGAGCAGCGGGCAGGGCCGGGCATCTCCAGATGACTTATCTCGGGCGGGTGTCACTTCCCCGGCGCCATAAAACTGAAATACTTGAAATAGATGTCACTGCATTTGTCACGGGCTGACACGGCCAATTAATATTACAAATTCACCGTGCAGGAACCGCTCTGAGCTCCCGAGGTAGGAAGTGCTGAACACCGAGGTTTCACCCGGGAACAATGGGCCGGCCTGGCGGGGTAAATACCAGGGGGAGCGGGACAGGCAGGGGGGAGGGGCGCTCTGCCCACCCCCCCACCCCAAGTGAGCGGGTCCCACCCCAGGCCCTCTTTACTTTTACGTTTCTCTCTTTCCTGGGGGCGGGGGGGACGCCACGGCTGTGTGCTGGGCCACACCCCGTGCAGCGCACTCGGCCCGCCCCCGTCACAGGACGGAAGCGGCTCTCCGAGGACACGGGCTGAACCCAGCTCTCGGGCGGCCAAGTCACCCTGCTGCGCCTCTCGCCTCCCTCCTGCGGATGAAGTGTCCATCGCCAGAGCCAAGCGCCGGCTCCACCCGAGGCCCAGCTGGGCCCGAGCCCTGAAGAAACACACACAGGAAACGGCCTAGGAGCCGACTTCCACTGGGGGCTCCCCGCCCACCTCCCCAGGGCCCCCCCCCCCACCGACCCCCGCCCGCACCCCGGGAGTGGGCAGCGTCCTTCTCCCGAGGCACAGCTGTCCCTGCCAGCCAGCAGGCACGTGCCCTGTCCCCCAGGCCCAGGGCGGGGCCGGAGCAGGGTCCCCCCTTCTCCATCTGGACTGCATGCACTTCGCCCGCCGGCTTTGCAGGGCCGAAGGGCCCCTGCCCGGCCCAAGGTTCGCGTTCCCCAGCCGTGGCGCTGGTCTGGAGGACACAGACAGGGTGTGACCGGGCGGTGCCGGGGACACGGGCCGTGGCGGGGAAAAAGGATCCGGAGCGAAGCAGTGTCGGAGTCGCAGGCGGAAACCAGGCTTGGGGGGAAGGTGCCAGCGCCGGGGGCAGGGGCGTAGGAGAAACGAGCAAGGAAACGCGTCAGAAACAAATGACAACCCCCACGGCCCCCGAGTGGGCTCACACACGACTGCGTGGCCATCATCACGCATCAGTCAGCGGCGGTGCGCGGCGGGCCGGGCCGTGCGTGGCGTCTCGCTGTCCGGTTCTCGGGTCAGTCGCTCGCAGCCTCGCTTCTGAGCCCGGAGCACCCCGAGGTGCCTGCACGGGGCCTGCCTGGGACCCAGCCCTGCGTCTCCTGCTCTGTGCTCCTGCCTCATTCTGATTTTTATTTATTATTATTATTTTTTTGCTTTTTGGGTCACACCGGGCGA
This sequence comes from Sorex araneus, assembly GCF_027595985.1. Lineage (NCBI taxonomy): Eukaryota > Metazoa > Chordata > Mammalia > Eulipotyphla > Soricidae > Sorex > Sorex araneus. The sequence goes on from NC_073309.1 coordinate 5,419,524, forward strand.
TGCACAGGGGTTCCTCCTGGCTCTGCACTCAGGAATTGCTCCTGGCAGTGCTCGGGGGACCATATGGGATGCTGGGGATCGAACCCAGGTCGGCCGCGTGCAAGGCAAACGCCCTCCCCGCTGTGCTATCGCTCTGGCCCCTGATTTTTATTTTTTTGGTTTTTTTTTTTTAAGCCTCGGCCAGGACAATGATGCGCTTTCATTTCCGGGGCAAGCTCGCGGGTCCCTGGCCCAGAGACCTTCAGCGGTGAAGACAAGAGCGTGCTTTGCTCCGCGGGCGCTTAATCTGCTCCCTCCTTTGGGTCTAGGAGCAAACACAGAACAAAAGCTCAGAGCAGGAGTCGTCCCCTCCCGCCCTCTCCTCCCCCGGAACGGACCGGAACTTTCCAGCCCCGCTCGAGCACAGCGGGCCAAGCCACCAATCATGGTCGGCTCCCCGACAGACACAAGGTCCAGGAAATACAAAAAATCCCGCTAAACCCTCTAATCTCTAACTTTCCAAGCAGGTGAATTAATAGAGAGGACAGTCGAGATTTACTTTCCTTTAAGCCCCAACAGTAAAGAGTGTTTCAAAGTCGTTCTCAAGTCACCGGAGATTTCTGAAATCCCAGGGACCGCAACCCGCCCCCGGGACCCGCCCGCTTAAAGGACACGGCGCCCACCTCTGGGTGAGAGAAAAAGGAAATACAGACCCAGGCCTACGTGGAGGCTGGTGGCTCGACTTCTCCTTTTTGCTTTTTTCCCTTCGTAAAGATTTCTTGCCTCGCGTCGGAAACCCAAGTTTCCCCGGCAGATGTTTGGAATCTTGATTTTGGAAAGTGTCGGCAAGGAGGCCGGGGGGGGCCAGACACGCCTGGCGTGAAGGAAGGGGTCCCCGAGGAGGGGTCACTGCAGGAGTGGGGTCCCCCAGAGCACGCGCCTCTCGGCCGCTAGGCCTGTCCTCTTCCCTTCCTGGTTCCTGTCACACCACCACCCGAAATTGTAAGTGGGTTTTTTTTGTCCCTGCATTTCTCATCTTACCCAACAGAGTTTTATGTTTAATAAAGGCCCTGAGAGATAGTAAGAAAGGAAAGAGGGAGGGAGGGAGGGAGGGAGGGAGGGAGGGAGGGCGGGAGGGAGGGAGGAAGGAAGGAAGGAAGGAAGGAAGGAAGGAAGGAAGGAAGGAAGGAAGGAAGGAAGGAAGGAAGGAAGGAAGGAAGGAAGTTAAGTGTATGGGGCCAGAGGGATAATACAGGGGTTAAGGCGCTTGCCTTGCATGCGGTCAACCCAAGTTCAATCCCCGGCCCCCCATACACTCCCCTGGAGTACGAACAGGAGTGATCTGTGAACACAAAGCCAGGAGTTAAGCCCTGACTACCCCGGTCTATCCCAAAGTCAAAACTAAACTGAATGTGTGGTTTGTTTTTTTCTTTTTCAATAATAAAAGGGATAAAGGGGCCTCAATTTTCTCATTGGAAGCTGAAAGGCTTGCTAGAGCCGGCTGAGAGAGCAAAGGAGTCCCCAGGCCTTGGGGCTGAATCATTCAGTGACCTCAGTGCCAGAGTTCTGGTCCAAAGGAGGCCCCCGAGGGCTCTGGACCCACGTGAGCCCCCCACCCCGACTGGATGAACAGAGTCAGCTTTGAAATGCAGCACACGGGAGTGAAGACCTGGGCCCAGTGCCTGAAATCAAAGTGACACAAGCCAACAGGGTCAGGCTGAGGTGGCTGTGACGGCTTCTCTGGGACCCTGAGCCCCGGAGAACCCATCTGCGTCACCCCCAGGGGCCCACAGAGTCCGGGAGCTGCAGGAGAAGGAACCCAAGGGTGCCTCCCGCTGGCGTGGCAGAGAAGACCCGCCCTTAGGATACTGGTGAACTCACCACAGCACCCGCAGAGGGCGACCCCTCAACAGCAATTCAAGAGACACCTTAGGAAAGAAGAAAAAGGGGCTGGAGCGATAGCACAGCGGGGAGGGCGTTTGCCTTGCACGCAGCCGACCCGGGTTCGATTCCCAGCATCCCATAGGGTCCCCCGAGCACCGCCAGGAGTGATTCCTGAGTGCAGAGCCAGGAGGAACCCCTGTGCATCGCCGGGTGTAACCCAAAAAGAAAAAGAAAAAAAAAAACGCACAGAGGCCCGGTGAGGGAAGGAGCGAGCAGGACCCCGCAGGCGTGTCAGGGCCCTGGAGCCTTCCGGGTCGGGCTGCCAGAAACACGTCGCTCCCCCCCACCTGCAGAGAGAGGAAGCCACGACGGGGAAGCTGTTCATTCGCCAAACGGAGCCACGTTAAAAAATTAAGTTGTACAGATCAGAAATGTAATCCTGGGAGACAAGCTCCGAGAGTTTTTCAATCACGGCGGGAAGGCGCCAATTTAGAGGCTGTTACAGCCGAGAGCCGGGACGTCGGGGGAGACTCCCCGTGTCACTTCGGATTAGATTTGTTGTTGTTACCCGGCTGTGCGCTTGCTCGGCGTGATTTCCCGAGTCGGGGATGCCGCCCCCGAGCCCACGCCTCGCTCCCGGCCGCCCGGGACACGGCAGGCCCCGGCGGGCACCGAGGCATAAGCGCTAAGGAGGGCAGGGCAGGGCAGGGCAGGGCAGCGCGTGCCCGGCCGGCAAACCTTCGCCTGAGCAGGTCAGTGACCTTCCCGGGAGCGGCAAGCCAGCACGGGGCAGCTGCAGACCCGGGTTTGGTTGTTTGTTTGTTTTTAACTCAGTGTGTGGCCTCTGTTTCCCCACACACCCCCTGCTCCACCCGCCACGCCAGTCTGCCGGCGACTTCCCTCGCTGCAGCAGACGGCGAGGGGCCGGGAAGAGACACCTCCCGACGGAAGTGCGGAGTCTCCAAACGGCGGGATGTCGAGCTGCAAGGATCAGTCCCACCCGGCTTCCCCTCGACGGCCCGCAGACGTCTGTACCTTCAGCAAACGCCAGTGGCCGTCTGCAGTGAGCCGCAGAGAAAGTGGAAGGAAGGAAGGAAGGAAGGAAGGAAGGAAGGAAGGAAGGAAGGAAGGAAGGAAGGAAGGAAGGAAGGAAGGAAGGAAGGAAGGAAGGAAGGAAGGAAGGAAGGAAGGAAGGAAGGAAGGAAGGAAGGAAGGAAGGAAGGAAGGAAGGAAGGAAGGAGGTCTCGGCAGAGGCGGGGGAGGCTGTGCCCAGCTGCCCGGGAAGGCCCCCGGGAGCCCGCAGAGCTCGGCCGGCTGGGCAGCCACGGGGCACCAGCCGAGGCCTCCAACTGGACTTCCCCCTGGACAGGAGGCCACGGGCCACGACCAGCCTCCAGTCCTCACACCGGCTCCTGCTGGCAAGGACGGGGGGTGGGGGGGGGCGGGGGCTGAGCCGGGGGCAGCCCCCACGGCTGGAAGGTGGAACCCCGGAGAAGGTCAGTTGTGTTTCTGAGCCGGCCCCGGGGCCAGAGGCCGGCAAGGACCTTCGAGGTCATGACTGACTCCGGAAGTGCTGACTCCGGAAGAGGCCCCCGGCCCCCGCGGCCCCCTTCATCACACACCCCCTGTCCTGGCAGGCGGAATAGCCGTTGGCCGCGCAGATGTATGGATCCTCTGGCGAGCACGGCCTCCGCGCGCCACCTGGACCCTCGTAACTGTCGAGCGGCAATGATTCTTCCCAGCCAGCCCACGCCCTCGGGGCGGGCAGCTGCCAGAGCCCCGGGCTAGGGGCCCGCGGCGCCCGCCCGCCAGCAGGAAGCTCCGGCAGCTGGTGAGCACTGCTCTGGGCACTGGGCGGAGGGTCTGCTGGCTAAGGGGGGCCGGTCCGTGCATACCCTCCAGGTCTCCTCCCCAGGAGCAGCCGGCCCTCCGCACACCCGGGAGGCGGGCGTGCAAGGAGCACTGTGGAGAGAGTCTGCCCCTGCCGGCAGTCGGGCCTGGAAGCCGGGCAGGGACAGGTCCTGGTCCCGAGAGAAGCCAGGCAGGAGTATCCGGTGGGACCCCTAGGAAGCCGATGGTGGCCAGGAAGGTGGGGACTGGAAGTGCCTCCCCGAAACTTCCAGGGGAAGCTCAGAGCTCAGGTGACCTCCTGGGGGCCGTCTGGGCGGGGCTGGTGGGCCTCCCCGTGCCCTCCCCACGAGTCCTCAGCCCGCCCAAGCTGGGGCGTCACTTAACTTTCACATCACGGAGCCAGACTGGGGCCGGGGGACACGCCGGAGAGACAGTAGAACTGAAGGCGCTGGCCGCGGCGTCTCAGACGGCCCCTGCTCGGCTGTCCCTGCCGGGCCCCCCCACCCATGCCCATAAGCCTGGCAGCCCAAGGCGCACCCTGAGATCGGGACCCACGAGCCCCGCGTCTGCAGCCCTTGAGTGAGGGTTCGAGGCGGGGAGAGGAGACGGGGTCCCCGCAAGAGGGGCGACATGCAGATACCTGGGGGGGCTGCCCGAGCGACACTCAGGGCCCCGCCCGCACCCCAGGGCCCAGGGGCGGCCCTGGGACATGGCGGGTGGGCGGAGACCCGGGCCAGGCACAGTCTCCTGGAGGTGGCGGCGGCATCCCCTGGAGAGGGGGGCAGGATGCGGATGCCGGGGGCTCGTGTCCCACGGGTGTCGCCCCGCCCAGGTCAGGGACAGACAGAGCTTGGCCTGAGGTCAGCCGGGGAAGAACCCGGTCCTCTGGGGGGTCTAGGTTCGGCCCGCAGACAGGACTTTGGGGGTGGGGGCCGGCCAGGGGTGGGATCGGGACCCTAGCGGGAGGGGCCGTGACCCCGGGGGAGGGCGCTGGGGGCAGGCTCTGGGCTGCTGCACCGGAGGGGAGGTGGAGGGGGGTGGTGGCTGTGCCGGGTGCAGGGAGGAGCCCGGGCATGTGACGTGTGACAGCGGCTGCCACCGGACAGGCTGACACAGCCTGGAGAAAGCGCCCAGGGGTCCCCCGAGGCCCAGGTCCCGGAGCTTGTCACTCAGCCGCCGGGCATGCCTGGCCTAATTGGACATCCCCCCGCGTCTGTGAGGCCAGCGGGTCGTTACAGGCTCCCTGGGCAGGGCACGGGGGCGCCCCCCGCCTGGCAGCGACCCCTCCCTGGGGCCTGTCCCCTGGCCCCACCTGCTGGGCACCGGGTGCCCGCCGGGCCTTGGCAAACCCGGATGCACGTTTTCCCACCTGCACGGTTTTTATTTATTTGAGGGGAAAAAAGAAATCACAGCAGTAGCGATGGCCACGCGCCCTGGGTGAGACCGGCAGGCCCGGATGCAGGTCCTGAGGGCCAGAGCCGCAGCCGCACCCTGCTGGGGCCTCCCCTCCGCCCCCAACGCCCCGGTGACCGCGTTCCTTACCACCTGCTCAATCCTGCACCGCCTGGTGCCCAGGCCCGTCCAGGCCCCGCAAGAGGACAGGGCAGCGTGGGCGGGGCTCAGCCAGCAGCACTGGGACACCCCCACCCCCACTAGTCGGAGGACCGGGATGCCCCCAAGTGAGCAGCACCGTGGCTGGGGTCCCCCCGCTGAGCCAGACCGGGGAACCAGAACCAGAACCGGAACCGCATGTGGATCCCCCATCACCCACCAGCCCCTCGGCAGGAACCGCCTGAGTCTCTTTAATCAAACTTTAGAGGCTCAAATTGCCCACAATCCCAGAAATGCCTCTAGTTACTATGGATTTATCAGTGGGGAGAATGAAATAAAGAAAATTTGTTTCATAGTTAAAGCCAAGGCCACTTTATCCCAGATGTACTTAAATCACTTAGCCCCTTAACAGGATCTTTAACTATAAATATACTGAATTTGGTGGTAGGGTAGATTAACTACAAAAGGAAATTAACACTGCCTTAGAGAATGAAGATAACATATTAAACCACTGATAGGCTACTTTTGAGAATTATAACTGGGTAGACCTAACATTTTTAAATGGGTATTAGAGATGATGAAATACTGCTCGGCCACCCTCTGAAAGGCAATTGAATTTACATTGATTAAGGAAGTGCGGGGCGGGGAGGGGGGGGGCGGGGAGGCAGCCTTACAGGAGGCCTGAGATTAAAACCTTGAGCCGGGCCTCGGAACGGCTGTCTGGGAAACAGGCTTTGGTGGCCGCTCGGCGTGCCCGGAATGAAGCCGCCAGCAAGAAACGACAGGCGTCGGGCCCGAGATGAACGGGGGTGGTGGGGGAGGGGGGCCACAGGCTTTCACGGGGGCGGGTGGGGGAGGGCAGCCGCGCAGGGAGCCCGGTCAGCCTTCCCCGAGGCAAGCTGACAGCGTCCGGGACGGACAGAGAGCCCCGGGCCGTATCGACTGCCCGCCGCCCGTGCCCGCCCCGTTAAATACAGCTCGGCTCCATTAACAGCTCTTCAATCCACAATTTAATTTTTCCTTCATCTTGATCCACAGCCTGGCTGTGGATGCGGGATGCGGGGATGGATGTCCTTTGGATGGGGGAGCGCGTCTTTACAAACAGACCCATCTCGCCCGTAACGATTTCTGCCAGAACACGACAAAACAGATGAAGGCCCGCAGCTGGCGCTTCTGCTCACACGTCATTTTTCCAACCCCGACGACTGCTCTGGGCCCCCCCCGCCCCCACCCCTGCCCCCCTACCCCGCCGGGGCTCCCACACTCTCCCAGTGGCCCCTGAGCACACGGATTCCGGGGCGGGCGGGAGCGTTTCTCCTCCGTGTCTGTTTATCCGTTTACCCGTTTACCCTCCGGTGTCCCGTGCTCCCCCCCCCCCCCCCGGCCGCTCCCCTCGGGGCAGGACGGGACGACGGTCACTCTTCGACCTGCACTCGAGCCCAGCGCGAGACTCATAAATGAAGGATGAGGGTCTCGCCTGGGGGGAGGCGTGCAAATGTCACCAGCGTGGGGTCCCTGACACCGAGGCACCCTGCGGGACTGATATTTACCCGTGACCGCTGAACGGCGCGTGTCCATCCCGGCCAGCCCGCCCCTCGTGGGGAAGGCCAACATCCCCCCCGCCCCCCCACCCGCTGCCGGGCACCGGGGTCACCCCCGACCCTGTGCACATGTGCTGCTCCCATCATGGAGTGCTTTACGTACAGAGACGGGGGGGGAAGGGAGGGGGGCTTAGGGCCGTGGAGCGGGGAGGAGGCAAGGCGCTGTCCACCTCGGGGACGCCCACACTGGGCAGCTCACGTGGGCCCGGGCCCGTGCCGAGGGCCCAGGAGGCAGAAGCTTTGCTCTGGGGTCACAGCTAGTGCTGAGCTCAGAGCTGGCGGGGCCAGGCTGCAGGGCGGGGGTGGGGGTGGGGGCTTCTCTGTCCACTGGGCGAGGACAGTCTGGGGGTCAGCCTGGGGGTCGTCTGGCTGCTCATGGCCCGGCTGCTCTCCGCTCCAGCCGACCCCCGGGTCTTTGTGACGGCTGTGCCGCTGTGGCCGGGGGGGGGGATGGGCGGGGACCCTCCCAGGCAGTGCTCGGGAGCCTGGGGTCTACCTCTGGAACACCTGGCCAAACAGCTGGAGGCTCAGAGCCACGGTCGGTGACTCGGGGCCTCTTAGAGCCAAGGTGCTGGGGAGTTCTGGCGGGAGGGGGGGAGGCCAGAGACCAAACTTGAGCATCCCATGCACCCCCCTGCCTCCTCTCTCCCGGCCCCAGGCTGTCTCTCTGAGGACTTTTCTTTTCTTTTCTTTTGACGGAGGAAGATGGTTTTCATTGAAACTTATCTGCAAAGATGGGAGAGGAGAGAAAGGGGGAAAGCACATTGAGAGGAAGCAAGCAGCAAAGAAACCGAGAGACAAGCCAGAGAGAGTCGCGTCATGGCAGACACAGGCTCGGAGAGTGAGTGTCCCTGGGGTCTCCACGCTGGGATGTGGGGGTGAAGCCCCCGTCGCAGCCCACCCGGACCTACCGGAAGGGTCGGTCAGGTTCCTCCCACATGGGCTTTGTGTTCAAGGGAAATCCAGATCCAGCTGACACGATTCAAAACACATTCTGGATTTGGGGGAGTCATCCACGGCCTACCCAGGCTGGGGGCGGGGAGGGCACCTCCACGGGCGACGGGGGACACAGATGGGCCGGGCCACAGGGCACTGGCCGAGGCGCCCAGGTCTCGGGCAGCCACCTCCCGTTCATGCCCGCGCTCCGGTCCCCGGCGCTCGGCTGTTCCTTGTACAATCCAGGGGGGCCCACACCAGGGCTGTAAGAGACTCCCTAATTGTCAGAGATGGAGCACTTGGAATTTATAGTAATTAACTAGTCATTACTTCACATAAGAACATTAATTGGTATGTTCGGAAATCTGCAGCATTGCAAAATTTAAAATAAACATTACAAAGATATCATTTACAACTAATCTATATATACCATTGAAGTCAGCTTCCAACTATATTTCTTTCTATTATGCTTTTATTGGCCGGCGCACACAGTAAATGGGGTGTGTTATACACAGCTTCCTAAACACCTAAATTTATAAAACCCAATTACATAAATTAATTAGGAATGAACGCATGCACTTATGCCTTTGTTTGCAGCCGCCAATGGACTCGACATGGCAAAATTAATAAGCAGACCCTAAAAGGAAAATAAATGTCATATACTCATTTTCCATAACAGAATTTCATGAGGTGCAATTTGGCTGATCTGGTCCTAAGGGTTATTACGATTCTTAATAAACAGGCGGTTCCTCGCCATTTCGTGTGAGGTGAAGGCCGAGGTTCCTGGTCCCTAAAGGACTTGGGACGGACACACTCACGAGCATGCATTCCCAGGCCCAGAGACAGAAGGGGGCAAACGAATTACTCAAATGTTATTTCTATCTCGCTTATCTCGCACCCTATTATCAAAGATGGCTTTTTGGTAATTAAAGCGGTCCACCCACGAAATTAAGTGATTCACCTAGCTTATCATCGGGAGCATCCATTAACAGCAGCTTTGTCTCTGCTCGAAGGAGGAATCACACGTTGATATATGAACTGGCCGGCCGGAAGAAGAGGGCTAGGAACGGATACGCAACTGCATTTTTTAAAGCCGTGAAAGAAAAAAAAAAAAAAAAGGAACTACCTCTCGCCTCCCAAATCCCTTCCTCAGATATTTTAAATAAATCCAATCGTTTTACGTCTCCATTGCTTGGAATGACATTTTCTGGCAGGGAACGGGCCCCGGGAAGCAAGCGGACAGGGCAGGAGCAGCCCAGGGGAGCCCGCACGCCACGCGTCGGGACGCAGCAGTGCCAGCAGGGGGGTGGGGGGTGTGGCACGGGATGGTCCTGCCCTCGGGTGCCACCCCGCCCTCTGCTCCACTCTGCTGACCTGAGGGTGCTCGCACCCGGAAAGGGCATTTTCACTCCTTTGCCGGAACTGGCTGGTTGGGCCCCCTGCATGGCCCCCTGGCCGGGCAGGTTTCTCCTCATTCCCATCCCCCTTCCTCCAGCATGGGTCCTGGGGGCCCCCAGCGCTGGCCCAGCTGAGCTGCTGCCGCGGGGCTGACCGCTGCCCCCCGAGTCTCCACGCTGAGCAGAGAGCCTGCTAGAACCCGAACGTGGTTCTCGAACCCCTGGGCAGCAGAGCCGCAGCTGTCCCCCTGACCCCCCGGCCCCCCTTCCCCGGCACCTGGCGCCCTGTTTCTTTTTTCTTTTTTTTTTTTTGTTTGCTTTTTGGGTCACTCCTGGCGATGCTCAGGGGTTACTCCTGACTCTGCACCCAGAAATTACCCCTGGCAGTGCTCAGGGGGCCCTATGGGATGCTGGGAATCAAACCCGGGTCGGCCGCGTGCAAGGCAAATGCCCTACCCGCTGTGCTATCGCTCCAGCCCCGGTCCTTGGAGTCTTACGTTGGCATGAGGGTCACCTAGGCGAGGCTGTGTGACCTGCAGGCTTCCCCATGCCCTCTCTGGGCTTCTGGACACAGGTGTGGCCGTGGTGGGCTGTGCTGGGGGCAGGAGAGAGGTGTCTGTGGAGGTGGTGGGGTGGGTGGCCCAGGAGAGACGGGAAGGGACCCGGATTGGGGGTCACTCAGCTGGCAGCGCCCCGTGTGCGGGGCTGGAGACAGTCCAGTGGGTGAGGGCCCGCCTCGCACGCAGCCGTCCGGGGTTCAGTTCCTGGTACCCCGTCTGGCTCCCTGAGCCTGAGAGGGGAGTGACCCCCGGAGCCAGGAGTTAAGCCCGAGCACTGCCCGGGGTAGCTCAGAAACAAGCAAGCAAGGAAGCAAAGGGAAGCAAACACTCGGGGCTGGTGATGTGGCGGGCGGGGCCGGCCCTGTGTGGTCCGAGAGCTGCCCGCACCCCCAGAAGCCCCCCCGCTGAGTCCCCGTGCCACACCCCCCACCCCCCTGCTGGCACTGCTGCGTCCCGACGCGTGGCTCGGGCTCCCCCGGGCTGCTCCTGCCCTGTCACCCGGCCCCTCTCACTCGCTTCTCCTCCGCGATGGTCCCGGGGGGGACACGGACAGTGGCGTGGGCCCGAGGACAGGCCTCTCCCGCCCGCCAGCCCGCCTCCCCCCGGCCGGAAGGACGAGCGAGAGCTCCCAGAGGGGAGCGTGCTCCTGACCAGAGGGGGTGCGGGTGGCCCGGCCTGTGCTCGGGAGCACTTAACGCCGGCGGGCACCCTGAGGCGGACGGCTGGCGAGTCCCAAACGGCCAGGTGGGGTCAGGAAGGCACCGCAGGGGCCGAGGAGCAGGGCCAGGGCGGGCTCCGCTCTCAGGGGCCCCCTGGACACCTCGTGTCCTCGGGCACAGAGTCACCCCTGGCCCCGGCCTCCTCGTCTCCCTCGGGTCGCTCAGGCACACAGGTGCGGCCCTCCCGGAGCCGGCTCGAGCCGGGCAGCGGTCAGTGTGGGGGACGGGCCGGGGCCGGTGGCTCTTGCGGTGACTTTTGTCCCGAATGATCAGAGTGCACATTAAATCATTAGCAGAGGCTCCGCCGCCTGCTGATTTCACAACACGGGCGATGAAATGCATTGCAGAAGCAGAATCGGGCCAATAATATAATTACGGCGCTCTGCCTAGGCAATCAGAGCTAATGCTGTTATTTGACATCGCCAGGCTGTGCTTTTTCCCCAGAGTCTCCGTGGAGACAAGGTTCGCCCTAATTGGTTCCAAAGCACAACCTCCCCACCACCGGCTTTCCTCAGGACCAGTAATGTTAATTTCCACAGGACTGTAAATAGTATTTGCAAACAATACAAACATGGTAATAAGAGGCTAGGTGGGTAATTAATGTGGTTACAAAGTAGCTTATTTGCATTTTTATTTAAAAAAAGGGGCCTTCTTTAAAAAGCAGCTCAGATTTCTCTTCGCAAAAGGAGCCTTGGTTAAAGAGAGGAGCAGTAATTACTCTCTTTAGGGGTTCTTTTATATAGCCTCGGGGGAATCAGAATGAAAAGATAAGCAGAATTATAAAGGAAATCATGTAAAATATGAAATGTACTATAAACACTTAGTAGTGTATTTACCATAAAGCCAGGCCTACCTTTTTCATTAATGGAATATTTTAACCAGCTCGCGATACATTCAAATTAATCGCAGGAAAGGCCTAACAGGTACGAGCGGAACTTTGCGTTCTGTAAGCAGGAGGCGTCCGAAGGCCCCTCCGCTCTCGGGAGGCGGGGGGGGGGGGGGGGGGGACGTGGCCTCGTGGCCGTGGTGAAACAAAGGCCGAGGCTGGCATCCGTGTCCCCCTGACGAGACAGAAATGCCGAGGCTGGGCCTCCCAGGGAGATGCGCCCTCGTCCTTCCAGCTGTAGCCTGGGGACATTTCTGGGGGACGCCACAGGAGTCATGAGGCTGGTCCTGGGGTCACCTGATCACCCGGCAGAGCGGGGAAGGAGCCCCGAGCTGGGCCGCTGGGGATGAAGAGCCACATCTCCAGCCCCAGAGTCCCCGGGGACAGGGGACAGGGTCCGTCTCCCACAGCCGCTGGACAAAGGCTCAGCTGGGGTCTGCCTCCAGGGCATTAGGCTACAGAACAACCAGCAGCAGGCCCAGGAACAGTGTGTGTGTGTGTGTGTGTGTGTGTGTGTGTGTGTGTGTGTGTGCATGCACGCGCACAGCAAGAACATGCACATGTGTGTGTGCACCCGTGCATGCAGGTGGGACATGCCAACCTGTGTGTATGTATCTGTGTGTGTCTCTGTGTGTGTGTCTGTGTGCAAGTGGGACAAGCCAGTTTGTGTGTATGTGCACCTATGCATGCAGGTGGGACATGCCAACCTGTGTGTCTCTGTGTGTCTGCCTGTGTGTGTGCAGCTGGGACATATCAGCCTGTGTTTCTATGTGTCTGTGTGTGCTCATGTGTGTGTGTGCATTGTGTGTGTGCCTGTGTACCCACGCACGCAGGTGGAGTGTGCCAGCCCATGAGTGTCTGTATGTGTGTGTGCACGCGCACCCGTGCCCCGTGCACGCAGGTGGAACATGCCAGCCTGTGCCCAGGGCACTGGGGGGGGTCAGCACTGTCTCCGCCCGGATGTCCACTCTCATGATGCTACACGCAGAAGCGTCGAGTGCCGGGTCCTTGGGCCGGCGTGGGGGTCAGCACCCTGACCGCCGGCTCTTCCTTTCACAGCCCTTTCTACGGCCGTGGGTGCAGCCCCGGGAAGAGACCTGTGCGCATCCCCCCAGAGTCCCGACCGCCACCGCCCCGCCCAGCTCACGCCCGGCCGCGCTGGCGCCCGCTGCACCCCAGCCTCGCCGTCTCTCGCCACGGTTCTCTCGGTGTTCGGTTTCGGTCTTGGTCTGCGGCTCCACCCGGTGGTGCTCGGGGCTGGCGCCTGGCCCTTCTCTCCGGGGCCGCTCCTGGGGGGGCCAGGAGTCACCCCCGAGGGCTTCCCTCTCGGGCCCCACCTGTCCGGGCCCTTAGCTGGTGTCGCCCCAGGGCGGTGGGGCTGTCTCGACTGTGCTGGAGCCCCCCTCCCCGCCCCCCCTCACTTCCGCCTCCACGCGAGGGGCACTCGTCCTGAGCACACAGTCAGGAACAGTCCCTGAGCACCTCTGGCTGTGCCCCGGCACCCCCGCCCCCCAAAAGGAACTCTAAAGCAGTTACATTTATTGGGGCATTTCTACCAGGCAGGGGACATTTAAAAGAGCGAGAAAGAGGCAGACAATGTGCTGGCCGCTCCCAGGTGACCATTACCAAGTCTCCAATATTTCCAAGAGACTCCGGAAATGTGGGGGTTTCACGTGAAACCTTACTCCTTTTCTTTTTTTGGGAGGGGGTCATATGTTTTTTCTTTTGGGGTGATGCTCAGGGGTTGCTCCTGGCTCTGTGCTCAGGAATCACTCCTGGCGGTGCTCGGGGGACCATATGGGATGCCGGGGGAACCCAGGTTGGCCATGTGCAAGGCAAAATGCCCTCCCCGCTATGCTACCAACCCGGCCCCTAAAATCTTATTTATTTTTATTTTTTTTGCTTTTTGGGTCACACCTGGAAATGCACAGGGGTCACTCCTGGCTCTGCACTCAGGAATTACCCCTGGTGGTGCTCAGGGGACCATATGGGATGCTGGGGATCGAACCGAGGTTGGCCACGAGCAAGGCAGATGCCCTCCCCGCTGTGCTATCGCTCCAGCCCCTGAAATCTTAATTTTTTTTTTTAACTCAAAGGCAAATAAGATGCCCAGGAAACGGCTCCAAGCAAGCGACTTGCACCAAAGTCACCGGGCGCCTCTGCCGGAAACGGGCATCCAGCTGCTCTCGAACAGTAAAGCCGCCCTGGACAGGGGCTGGGCTCACCCCCGGCCCCCTGAAAAGGACACAGCAGCAACAAAGGGCTTTGCCTCTTCTCGCTTCGCTAGAGCCACACGGTGTCCTCCGGCCCCCGCTGTCCTTCAGACACTCCCAACCGCTTCCCACGGGCGGCGGGCCGGGGGGCCGGGGCCCAGGCCGGCCCCGAGCGCGCGGGGCATTGTTTTGAAGATAGTCATCCGGCAAAATTTATTTATTCTTTAGATAGAATTCAGAGACTGTAATGATGTTTTAAATATGATTTCAAAATACTTGAGGAAAGCAGAAAAGCAATGAAGTGGAAGAGAAGGATAATAAGTTTATGACATTCAAGTAAATATATCCAGAAAACTGGGTCATTTACAGCAGAACTGCAATCTCGTCTGTTAAAATATGCAAACGGCAGTCTGAGAAATGGCTTCTGAGCTTAAAGAAATACAGCGCTACAAATGTCAGCGTGAGGGGACTCAAGAACACCTCATGAAACTTCGGATCTCAAATTAATTACGGGTGGGCTCGGGCAAGGAGAGGGAGCCGGGCCCTGATCGGGAGGCCGGGGGTCGGGGGAGGCCACACATCTGCGGGCCGGTCCAAGGACCCCGGCTGCGGGCAGCTCCACCAGCCCAGAAGGCGAGGGCAGGGGAGGCTGGGCACCACGAGGACTGCTGGGTCCGTCCGAGGAAATAAGGATGGGGGACATTAGCCGGGCTCGCTCTCTCCCCCTCCCTCCCTCTCTCTCTGCCCCACCTCTCTCCCCCCTCTCCCTCTCTCTCCCCCTCTCCCCTCACCTCTCTCCCCCTCTTTCTCCCTCTCTCTCCCCCCATCTTTCTCTCTTTCTCTATGTCGCTATCTCTCTCTCCCTCTCTCTCTGCCTCTGCTTTTCTCTCTCCCTCCTTCCCTCTCCCTCTCTCTCTCCCCCCCCCCGTGTGTCTCTCTGTCTCTGTCTCTCTTTCCCTCTCTCATTCTCTCTCATCCTCCCTATCTCCCTCTCTCTGTGTCTCTGTCTCTTTCTGTGTATGTGTGTCTCTGTATCTCCCTGTCTCTCTGTGTCTGTGTCTGTTTCTGTGCGTGCATGCGTGCGTGCGTGTGTGTGTGTGTGTGTGTGTGTGTGTGAGTGAGTGTGAGTGATTTTAACAGCTTTCAGGAGCTTAGAATAAAAAGTTTCGGCAGGTTTGTGAGATGCCGTTGTCAGGACCCTCAGCTCTGGCGGATGGTCCAAGGGCACCTTCCTGCTCGCCTTCCCCGTTCCCGCCTCGCCGCGGTCTGACGCCTCCTGGGTCCAGGAACGAGGCCGTAGCGGGGTCTCAGGACCAAGCCCGGGGCCGAGGCAGCAGAAACCCGCCGGCCCACCTGGGCCGCACGCACAGACAGGCAGGCCCCGGCCCTGGACAGTCCAGGGGAGATTGTCGCCGGGCTCAGGACACAGCCTGGCCTGGGGCATCGCCCCCAACAGCTCTAGCCGCCACCGCAGCCAGCGGGGAAAGGCCGCTGCTCTGTCCGCAGAGGGGACACGGCCCGGGCACAGGCCCCCGCTGCGGAGCGCCAAGGCGGGGCAGGCGTCCTTCTCCTCCTCCTCCTGCGTCAAGGGGGACCCGGCCCGGCGCTGACTGGCGTCCCAGAGAGAAACGGGTCTGTGGTTCCCCAGGAAAGCCCGAAACCTCCCTCTTCTGCCTCAGACTTTCTAACGGAGCCGAAAGAGGTTAATTAAAGATCTTGTGAGCACAGGCTCCCCGCCCCCCTTCCCGACTCCTCCGATGACGCCCGCCGGGCCCAGCAGCCGCCCGCAATCACTGCTCCGACTTTCCCACCGCGCCCGGCCTCCCTCGCACACGCCAGCCCCAAACCCCACCGCGGATACAAATCCAAATCAAGAGCCTGCCCCGCCGTAAATCCCCGCCCCACGCCGTCCCCGCGTGGGAAATCTGTGTTAATTCCACCAAACTGGAGCCATCACACAGCTATCATGTACGGGACCAAAAAAAAAAGGAGAGAGAGAGAGAGGGGGGGGGGAACTGAAACTAATAAAATGGAATTAACATATTCATGTGGGATGACACATATATAGAACATGTACCAAACAGGCACCCGAGCTTTTACAGACGAGGCCTTCTAAACTGCCGAGACCAGACCGCTCTGTCTGGGGGGCTCTGCTGAAAGCTCGCGTAAACGTGTACTCGAGACTGGTCATTATGCTATTTTCCGGCGGAGAGTGTTTTTTTTTGTCTTACACCTCCTGCGTGCGCTCTCGGGAGAAGGGGCTGACTGGTCCACCTCGCGGCAGGAACAAAGAGGCGAATGCTCCAGCCCGTGAGGGACTGTGCCCAGCCGGTGAGGAGCTGAGCCCCACAGGGGCAAGGGGGCTACCGTTTCCCGATCCTTGAGGCTGGGGGCCCCCATCTGCAAGGGGCGGGGAGGCCCCTCTTGTCTGGGCAGGAGGGAGTCTGATTCCCCAGATTCCTCTGGACGGGAGCGGCAGGGAAGGAAACAAGAGGCCTGAGCGGAGCTTCTCTTCAGCGCCTGGACGGCCCAGGCCCGAGGGGCTCCGTGAGAAATGCAGGAACGTGGGATAGGGGATGGGCTGGTCCTTCTCATCCCCCCGTCCCCAGGGGACCCTGGAGGTAACACCCACAAACTGCCTCTGGCTGCTTCTTACGCTCCTTAACTGACCCGATCCAGAGACACACAAGGGACTCTCCAAACCCAGCAGCTCCAGCTCACTGCATAGAGGCAGGGGGAGGGTGGGATGGGGATGGGGAGGGGGGTACTGGGGTCCTTGGTGGTAGAAGAGGTGCACTGGAGGAGGGTTGGGTGATCGATTGTTGTGTGACTGAAACTCAAACAGGAAAGCTTTGCAAATATCTCATGGTGTTTAGAATAATAAGAATTGGTTTGCCTTTCACCCGGCCGACCCGAGTTCGATTCCTCCGCCCCTCTCAGAGAGCCCGGCAAGCTACCGAGAGTATCGAGCCCGCGCGGCAGAGCCTGGCAAGGTACCCGTGCGTATTGGATATGCCAAAAACAGTAACAATAAGTCTCTCAATGAGAGACGTTACTGGTGCCCACTCGAACAAATCGATGAGCAACGGGATGACAGTGATGAATAAAATAAAATTAACATTCTGAATGAAAAAAAAAGAAGAAGTAATGTGGAGTTCATGCCCAACTCAATCAGCTGAATCAATGGCTGAAGAAATAGCAGTACTCCTACATTTGAAAAAGAGAGAGAGAAAGAAGAGAAGACCCTCAGCTCACGGCGGCCCGGGTTCCAGATACACACCAGGCAGGGCTGCTGGGAAGGTAGGGAGCAAGGCGCCCGCCGGAGTCGCTGTCTGTCTGTCTGTCTGTCTGGGCGCAAGTCCCCGCTCAGGACACAGCCCCGCAGTGTCACCCCCAAGACAACGCCGGACTCTCGGCCCAGAGGGCTAGGCGGGCGCCGACCAGGTACTGGGCTCCAGGACCGCCCAGTGCCCGGCAGGGCCACCCGGAGGCAGCAGGGCTGGGGTTCAGGCCGTGCACCCGGCTCAGTCCCCGGCACTGCAAGGTCCCCCGGGCGCCAGCTGGGATAGTCCTGGGGCCCCCAGCACCACCAGGTGCAACTCTAGAGCCCCACCCTGTACCCCTGGGCCCGCCCGGGTCACCCTCAGCACCCCACGGCCGCAGGCCAGGTGATGGAGGCCTGCCAGGCGGGGCGGCTGGGGAGGACACACAGAGGAGACGCAGGGGCCACTCCGAGGGCCTGACCCTCTGACCGCGCGTGAGCGGGGAGGCACTCGGGGCTGCAGCACCGCCGAGCCCAGCCGTCACCGGGCGGGCGCAAAGGACGGGGACGCACTCGGACTAAATGGATCACCCACGGGGCGGGGTGTCGGCTCCGTCGGCTGCCAGTGGGCCCAGGGGACTCCGCCACGCCCCAGGGGGGGTCAGGATACAAGGGGCCACAGGGGGCCCCGCCAGTCCCTGGGAGGCACTTCCCCGGAGTTCCGGGGACGGAGGCGTCACCCCGGGGAGGACACAGCCACCAGGGGCGCCCCTGGAGAAAGGGACAGGGGACGTGGCTGCCAGCAGGACGTTGGCACGGGCGGCCCCAAGCCCCCCAGCCCCCGACCCCCTTCTTCTTCTAAAACAACAGACTCACGGGGCACCGGCCGGCACCACCTCACTTGGCTCTGAAGAGGCACCCGGGGGCCAGCTCGAGACAGACACACAGACGTCCTGGGTCCAGCCCCACCCACGCCCGGCCCTGCCTCTCCCCGCACAATTCTTTTTTATTTTTTTCAATTTTTTTTTTTTAAGAATTTTTATCGGACCACCGTGAGATAGTTACAAACTTGCATGATTGTGTTTGGGCCACACAATGTGGAGCACCCATCCCCTACCAGTGCACATCTCCCACCACCCCTGTGCCCAATGTCCCACCCGCCACCCCCACCCCACCCCACCCTACCCCGCCGCCTCTGTGGCAGGCACCATCCTTCTCACTCGCTAACTTTGGGCATTACGGTTTGCAGTACGGACACTCGGAGGCCATCCTATTCGGTCTCGGTCTACTTTCCACCATCTCCCCTCCCGGGCCACCCCCCCAACCACCACTGACTCAGAGGTAAGGGGAGGGCTCCCCGCGGGCCCCAACTTCCTCGGGAGCTGGAGAGCGCCCAGGGCTGACCCCCCCTCAGCCCAGCCCGCCAGGTCCGGCACGACTCTGTGGTCCTCAGCCACCCCCACCCCCCCACCTGAGTCATTCCTAGTGGCCTTTCAGCTAGTCTCTAGGGCCGGGTGAGCAGGGAAACGCAACAGCGGAGGCTGTGATCCAACAGGCCAGGAACTGGGCTGGAGCGACAGCACAGCGGGTAGGGTGTTTGCCTTGCACACGGCTGACCCGGGTTCGATTCCCAGCATCCCATATAGTTCCCCGAGCACCGCCAGGAGTAACTCCTGAGTGCAGAGCCAGGAGTAACACCTGTGCACCACTGGATGTGACCCAAATAAGCAAACAAAACAAAACAAAACAAAAAGGCCAGGAATAACTGCACCCCGTGCAGTGCCCCCCCCCCCCACACACAGATAATCATTTCAAAGATCATTGCAAATCAAAAATCATTTCGAGTATTCAGAGGTCACGCCTTCCCCTCGCGCCACCCTTCCAAACCACACACCCATTAAGAACTTTACGATGGAGAGATCTGCCGACGCTGGATAGGAGCCAGAGGCACACAGTCATCTTCACTGCGGGTTCTCAAACACTGACTCCCTAACGATCCCGAATCACAGGCCCTGCCAATCCGGAGTTTTCCAAACTGGCCCCATCACTCAACTCTCCAGGTCCTGAAGCCCCCCGGGGAGCCGGGCCAACTGCGCGTCCACGTCCAGATGAGGGTTCTGGTCACTCCGACCATTCCGGCAGTACCGATCTAATATTCATTAGCAATTACTGAATTCCATGGAAAAGGCCTTTTGGAAAAGCCACGGAAAGTAGCTTTTAATCAACCGAATAGAGAAACTAAACACTCCCAAGTTCTCATAACCCTGGTGAGGAATTATAATGAATGAAGAGATGTTATATTAATTAAACTCTTGGAAAGCATCCATGATGCTTAATGGAGAGGGAAGCCTTAGGAGGTCTTAAATACCTAAGAAACACCCACTACATGGGTTAAACTCCTGAAGCCCACCCACCTCTACCAAGGAATTTGTTTAAATCCAATTACCTAGATTATCTTTAAAAAAATAAAATAAAATAAAGACCTCAAAAACAATGAAGTAAGGAGAAAGACAGTAAAATTTCACCTCGCTTCCATACTTGTTTTGTTTTCTGATTTGGTTCTACATGGTTTGAGACAGTTATTTAGAGTTTCCTTCGGCTGCCAAGAAGAATGCTGATTGAGACTAGAAAATTCAAGCTTCTCTATCAGTTCATCCATCCATCCATCCGCTTAAGAGGAGAAAGAAGCTGAAATGACTCATACCCTGAACCCCCACACGTGCTTGGAGGTCTCACTAGCTTCATTCCAGGCACATGACAAGCCTTAGGACAAAAACCCAGCGGACTGGACGTCACCTCGGGTCTCACGCCACGGCGACTCTTGGGTACCGGAATTTCAAGAAAACTAATCAAAGGCAGGCATCGCTACTCGTCTCTTTACTCAGCCTGCTGGAAACTGAGGCGCAAGGAAATCGACACCTTTCTTGTCCATTGTTGCCTGGGCCTCTAATGACCATGGATTTCCTGTTCAAAATTATCAGGGATCAATCCTGGCAGGACTCAGGGAACTCTGTATGGAGCCAGGGAGGGACTGGGGCTGGCCACCATGGAAGGGTCAGCGCTTTAACCCCTGGACTCCCTCTCTCCCGCCCCTCCAAAGCACTTTTTCGTTTGTTAAGAATTCCAAAGCCAAAACTAAATGACCCGGGTTCGATTCCTGGCATCCCATGTGGTCCCCCAAGCACCACCAGAAATAATTCCTGAGTGCAGAGCCAGGAGGAACCTCTAAGCATCGCCGGGTGTGACCCACAAAACAGAAAAGGAATTCCCAAGTCAGAACACATGCTCGAGTGGAAAACAATCTCTGGAGACAGACCCCATTTGAAGGTGGGGAAAGACACACACACACACACACACACACACACACACACACACACACACACACTGCTCCATGTAAGCGAAATCACACTCATGAGAGCGAGCAGTGCGTCCCCTGTCAGGGCGCAAGTTTTCGATTTAAATAGGGCGTTGGCATAACGACGGATTTGTGAGACAGACACGCCCACGCCAGCACTGGGTTCCGCCCCACGCACAGGCTCCCGAGCTCACTGAGGCTACCGTCCCTGTGCAGAAAAAAAAAGAAAAGAAAAAAGATTCTCCGTGGGCCACCCTCGAAGTTCCACCGTCATTGTGTGGGGGTGGGGCGGGGCTTGCGGGGGGGAGGGGGGGGTGACCCTTCATCACCGTGGCCTGAGACTGGACGTGAGGCTGGGCGGCTGGTGCTGCCCTGTGGTGACTGTGTGACTGGGAGACGGGACGCGCGGGAGCCGACAGGGGCCCGGCTCCACCCCCCGCACCACACAGTCCCGAGACCCCCGGCGCGAGCGCTGAGCGCAGAGCCAGGAGGCACGGCGGGCAGCAGCACAGTGGCCCCCAGAGACAAGCGAGAGGACGCGGCTCCCCAGGCCGCTCTGCGGCGGGCGGGCGTGGCCGGAGGGCCCGGGGGGCCCGGCTCGGGCCCGGCAGGTCTCACGCCGAGCGTCGCGGCTGGGCGCATCTGCCAGCGCATCCCGCCCCCGCCCGACTGCGCGTTCATTACCAGCCATAAAAACGGTAACAGTGGAACTGTATAAACAAACCGAACAGTGTTTTTACTGTAAAACATGAATGCAATATAAATATTTGTCTTTGCCTTCTCTCGGCATCTGTAATGAGAGCAGAAAATTCAAGCCATATGTTGAGAGCAGGAAGGAGGGAAAACAGATCTCAGCCACGCACCCACGTGGGCGCCGGCGACGCAGCTTAATATTTTTAATTCTCCTACTTTCCCCCCTCACGTGTGACAAACCCTCACAGGTCCTTCGCACTGTCACTGTCGGGCGGCCAGACCATGGCCACTCCGAGAGTGGGCGGCCTGCTCGGCCCCACGGCAGGTGGGCAGCGGACAGGAGGCCACCAGGAGGAGAAGAGGGAAGGGAAGGGAGGGGAGGGGAGGAGAGGGGAGGGGAGGGGAGGGGAGGGAAGGGAAGGGAAGGGCGGGCAGAGACCATGTCCCCGGCAGACGCCTCTGGCCGGGGGACACACAGGAAGGATGCGGTGACGGTGACGGCTCTGGCGGCGACTCTGCCGCTGTACTCCCCGTTGAGGGAAGCCCCGGGCACTGCCCCAGCCCAGAGGCACCAGCACGGCCGGGCCCAGAGTCCCCACCGGGAGGGAGGCGCCATGTCCCCGTGTCCCAGAGTTGAGACGGAACGGCCGTGGTGGGAAGGGGGCTACGACCATGGGCTACTGGGGGCGGCAGGGCCCAAGTGGACCCAGGGAGAGCCCATTCCGCGGACAGGACGGCTGGAGTCCAGGGAAGGGCAAGGCCTCACGGTCCAGACCCAGGTGTCCACAGCGCCCCACAGGGCACCCCTGATGCCACCCGGACCTCCCGAGTCCGGGCCACGTGCCAGACTCAGCCCGCCTGCCCCCAGCCCCCCGCACCCTCTCAGCCGCGTGCTGGCCTCGGCGTGGTCACTGCCCGTGACTCGTCCAGGAACTGGCACATCAGTGACCCCGCCAAGGCGCCGACAGGGGACGACAGGGGACGGGGCAGCCTCTCAGGTCTCCGCGGGAACTGACCACAGCCCAGCATGGTTCTGGGCAGTGCGGAGAAACAGCCAGAAGGTAGCGTTATCAGAGAAGGCAGCGGGGGGCAACAGATGCGGGACGTGGTGGGTGTGAGGGCGGCATGTGTTTGGGACCTGTGTCCTAGCTGCCTCCACAGCCTCATGAGAGAGGCCCCGGCTGTGATCTCCCCAGCCTCCATCCCCGGCCTTCGTCCTCGGACTCCATCACCGGCCTCCATCCCCGGCCTCCGTCCCTAGCCTCCGTCCCCAGCCTCCATCCCCGGCCTCCATCCCCAGCCTCCATCCCTAGCCTCCGTCCCCAGCCTCCATCCCCGGCCTTCATCCCCGGTCTCTGTCCCCGACCTCCATCACCGGCCTCCGTCCCCGGCCTCCGTCCCCGGCCTCCATCCCCGGCCACACGGAAACCGCCACAGGAAAGGAACTGCTGGGCTGTTCAGCTTCTTAAATACAGTCTTTAACCGCCACATGCCACCCCCCCTTGTCCACTTATAAATTTAAAATGTATACTATCTTTTAAAAAAATCTATACTTAATTATGTGGCATCAGTGAAATTTCACTTGGGGAACAATAATCTCACATAAACGAATGCTTCCAAGGAAAAAGCTGTAATTTAAAATAAATTACTGCACTAGCCAGGAAAAAAAAAATATATATATATATATTTACTCTCTTCATAGAGAAAAGAAATTACTACCTGGTATTAGGTCGCACCACTCAATTAGAAAATTGCATCAATAGCCAGGAACTCGCCGGCCGCCCCGAATCCCTCCCCTTCCGGCGAGGCGAGCACTGCCATCCGGACACGGAGCGCGGCCCGCATCGGCCTCCGTGTCATTAAGGCTTAAAGCCAATTAAGCCACGGATTGGAACAATCACTCCTCCTTTTCAAAGTATTGATATTTTTTTTCCTCCTGGCTGCTTTAGGGCTTTTCCGGCTCTCACAAAGAGATTTATGTTGGACAATTTCTTTCTGATTAAAACAAATCATAGCTCCACCATTCTCATTTCCTTCATCGCAGCAAGAAATGATCAGAGGACGATGAGCCGGGATCAAACCCGCCCCCCCGGGAAGAGCACCAACAGGCAGGAGACCTCCCCTGAGACAGAGTGAGCTCTCTCTCTCTCTTTCTCTCTCGCTCTTTCTCTCTCTCGCTCTCTATCGCTCTCTTGCTCTTTCTCTCACTCTCTCGCTCTCTCTCACTCTCTCACTCTTTCTCTCACTCTTTCTCTCTCGCTCTCTTGCTCTTTCTCTCTCGTTCTCTTGCTTTCTCTCTCGCTCTCTCTTGCTCTCTTGCTCCCTCTCTCGCTCTCTTGTACTCTCGCTCACTCCCGCTCTCTCCTCTCCCTCTCTCTAACTCTCGCTCTCTCTCACTCTCTAGCTCTCTCCCTTGCTCTCTAACTCTTTAGCGCTCTCTCGCTCTCTAGCTCTCTCTCTCTCTAGCTCTCCCTCTCGCTCTCTCCTCTCCCTCTCTCTCTCTCCCTTTCCCTCTCCCTCTCGCTCACTC
The DNA here is from genome assembly GCF_027595985.1 of Sorex araneus. Lineage (NCBI taxonomy): Eukaryota > Metazoa > Chordata > Mammalia > Eulipotyphla > Soricidae > Sorex > Sorex araneus. The sequence goes on from NC_073309.1 coordinate 5,442,941, forward strand.
TCACTCTCTCCCTCGCCACTCAGCGTCCGCAGCACAGGCCTTTAGCAGCAGAATCTGGACGCCGGAGTTCCCCGATGTGCCCGCCGGTGGCCGTGTTTCCTCCCGCTGGGACAGCACACCGCTGCCCGCTCCCGCTGCCCTGCCTCGCCCACGGGTGCCCTCCTCCCTCCCTCCTCCCTCCCTCCCTCCACCGGGGTATGCCACCTGCTGGGCAGGCCATCTGCTCCCAGGTGGCCCAGGAAGGCCGGGGCCAGTCCCCAAGGGGCGACGCCCTCGCCAGTCACAGGTGCATCCGCAAAGGTGGGGTTCGAGGCCTGGCAGTGGCCGGGCTGCGCCCTGGGGAGGAGAAGGCGTAAGTCTGGGGCTGGCTCCGGGCATCGCTGTGAACGTGAGTGCCAACATCCCACCACCCGCACCACGAACCGAGGGCGGGCAGGCTGCCGGGCGAGGCAGGCCGGTGCTTAGACTCGTGTCTTAGGCCTAAGAACATGGATGTGTCCGTGTAGAATGTCTACGTGCACATACTGACACATACCAACATCAGGGCCGGCCCGAGGACAGCTGCCATCTGCCGGGAGGGCACCCGGGAAGGTCCTTCCGCATCTGAACACGCCGCCTGCCAGCCCGGCGCAACTGCGTGTGCGCTGTGAACTCCGCGCTCTCCGGGACGGCTGCCGCTTCCCGCCTGTTATTGTTCATGTATGAAGGGGCTCACGGCTGTGCCGGCAAACAATGGACACAGCGCTGCAAACACGCAACACACACACACACACACACACACACACACACTTCACAGACCAGAGACTCGCTGGGAGAAGACGAGGTGGCTGCAAGGGGCTGAGCACAGCCTGCATGCACAGGGCTGGAGTTTGATCCCGGGCACGACAGGACCCCGAGTGCCACCAGGTGGCCACGGAAGCCCCCATGCCAGCGGGCCCACGCACCAGGCCTGGGCACCAAGCCTTCAGCCCACACTGCTGGGGCAGCAACACCAGGGGGCTCCCCACGCCCCCAGGCCCCTGAAGCACCTCTGAGAGGGCCCCCAAACAAACAGACAAAACACGAGGCGAAACACCCTAGACCCCCATCTGCTCATCTTTGAAACCCCCCGGGGCCGTCGGCGCTGGCTGAGCTGCCTGGGGGGTCCACCCCGGAGGCCCGAGTCTGCCACTGCACCCGGCCACTAACACCCACTCTCACCGCCCAGGCCAGCACTGCTCCAACCACGCAGACTCACCCTGGGCTGCACGCGCATGCACGCACGCACACACACATGTGCACACAGGTATATACACGCAATCACACAAACACGCACACACCACACATGCTCACAAATGCACATGCATAAAAACACACACACACTCACATACATACAAGCAAACAAATGGACACACACACTTATACACACACATACACATGCACACTCACACACACGCACACACAGAGCCCACTGGGACCATCACGGGAACACCGCCCAGCTGTGACCCATCCCACACGGCGATCCTGCCAGGCTGCCCACGCTGGGTGGGAAACTGACCTTGGCAAAGGGTCAGGCTCAGCGGCGATGAGGCAACTCCTGGGCACTCCAGAGCTGACCAGAAGAGGAAGGACCCCCCAGGCTCTGGTCAGTGGGAGGAACACAACCAAGGGTCCCCGGAGACCAACGGAGCAGCCCGCCTTGGCAGCGGCACACCTGACTCACGGGCACAGGCCGAGACGGGGGGACTCCGGGCTGGAGGCTGGCTGGCCCCTCCCCGTGTGTGTGTGTGTGTGGGGGGGACCCTCAGAACTCCCAGCATCTCCCCTCGTGCCCCTGCCCGCCATGCCAGAATCCAGCCCATGCCTCTGGCCCTCAGCACTGCCTGGTCGGAACGGTCACCAGAGGACACGGGTGGACGCGGCGGGAAGTGTCCTGGTCCCTTCCCAGTTTCTGCGAGGGAGGTGCCTTGCCCCACGACTGAGCAAAAGCTCTCGGAGCCGCGGGGCCAGAGAAAGGGGAACTGGGCCTGCAGCCCACTCGCCTGAGTGCAGGGAAGCCAAGAGCAGGCCACCAGCTTCCCCAGCGCTGGCCGGACCCCACACAGACCCCCCTGCTCCGGCCCTTCCTCCTGCAGGGAGGAGCCTCACAGCTGTGCCCCTGCTCGGGGGATGCTGCGTGGGGACACGGCGGGAAGAGGAGGGTGGGGGAGCATCTTCCTAGAACCCGGGTATCACTGGGGGCCTACCCTCAACGCGGGGAGTCCTTGAGGAGAAAGGGCGCCGCTCTGAATGTGTCTGGTACCGTCTGCAACACTGAGCCAAGAGCAGAGGCTGCATCAGTCTTTGGACCATTTCAATGTCTTCAAGTCAGGCCTGAAACATCCTCTTCCGACTCTAAGCCCGTTGGTACACGTAGGCCGTGGGTCAGGAAGGGAGGGGAAACCCCTGTCCGTCTTTGAGAACAAGCCCACAGCGCAGGGCAGGAGCCTGAGGGTTTGGAGGTGTTGAGGGTCAGCCTCCGTGTGCGCCGAAACCCCGCGGGAGAGGGTCAGACACACACGGCCGGGCCGAGCCCGTGGGAACCCCGCCTAGCTCTTGGCGAGGCCCCAGAGTTTGTGTTTCTGACAAGCTGGCAAAGCCACGCCGTGGGAACGGGCAGAGCTGCAGCAGCGCTGGGCGCAGTTGGGCCGGTGGCTGAGTCCATCCTGGCCCCGTCGCAGGTGCCCGCACCCCCCACCCCCCCGCCCAGGAAGGGCCCCCTGCGCCCCCTCCCGTCTCTGTCTTCATATTGCGTTACTGTTTGATGTAGGTTCTAAGCCTCCTGTAATTCATCAACTAATTCTCTCCTGGCTACACATTCCAAGTAATTAAAGTTCAGTAATAACTTATTCTTTCTGCTCCAGCACCTGCATTGCATTTGTTTATTTTCCCAGAGTCATAAATCTGAAGGGCTGTCAAAGTGCCATAATATTAGTGCAATAATCAAAGTTAATTAGTCCCTCTCAATAAACAACAACAAAGCCATTACAGAGATACATGGAGGTGCCTCCCGGCTTCCCGGCGTGCCGATGGACGGCAGCTCGGCGGGGCCCGAGCACTGGGGGCTGGAGCCCTCTCCACGGGGCCTGGGCTCCTCACGGCGAGTGCCCCCGGGAAGGGAAGGCAGGTGGGCTCCCAGTAGCTGACTGCGGACAGACCCGGGCAGGCTTCCGGGGCACACCCCAAACTCCAGTAACGGAAGAGGGACAGAGGTGACAGAGCAACAAGACGGGCCCGGCCACCTCCCGGCCGGCCTGGGGGAAGCCGATGTCTCCGATAACTCGATTCAGCATTGAGGGAGTCCGAGAGACGTGAGCGCTGGCCGGGGTCTGATGAGGAGGCAGCCCCGCGGCCCGGGGAGGGCAGGGCCGGGCACCGGGCTGGAGGCAGCGAGTCCCGCCTTAAACAGAAAGGGGGCGAGGGGCTCCTGACGGCGAAGATGCAGAAATGGGGCGGGGAAAGAGAGACAGAGACAGAGGTAGAGAAACAGAGAGATAGAGAGAGAGACAGAGAGAGAGAGGGAGAGAGAGACAGAGACAGATAGAGAGACAGAGAGATAGAGAAACAGAGAGAGAGAGGGAGAGAGAGAGAGAGGGGGAGAGAGAGAAAGAGAGAGAAAGACAGAGACTTGTCATCCGAAGGTGACTGAGCCAAGGGGGCTGATCTCTGCCCAGAGGCGCGGTTCGGGGGGGCCAGACAGGGTGACCCACTGTCTCACACAGCCCTGTGTGACAGTCACAAGGGCCACGGGGCATCCCAGAGCCCCGTCCTTTAACCTGTGTCTCCTGCCCCATTCCTTCTGCCACGGAGGCCGCGTTCCCTGGGTTTGTCTCCTCTGCGGGGAAACGAACATCCCCAAAGAATAGCCAGGGGGCTGGAGAGACAGCATGGTGGGGAGGGTGTCTGCCTTGCACGCGGCCGACCCAGGTTCGATCCCTGGCATCCCACAGGGTCCCCTGAGCACCACCAGGAGTGATTCCTGAGTGCAGAGCCAGGAGTCACCCCTGAGCATCGCCGGGTGTGACCCAAAAAGCAAAGCAAAGCAAAACAAAACCCAGAGCACTTGAGAAGGAGGAAGCCTGGGGGTGTCCGTACACACCTGCGCGCGGAGAGCTGGGGCAGGAGTGGGGACGGGGGAGGCTGCCCCGACGGCTCCCAGGTGGCTGGGTGCCCCTCTGCCAGCCGCTGTCGCCCACAGCCTGTTCCAGACCGCCTGGGGGGTCGGGGCGGCAGCTCCACGGGCTGCGGGCCTGCCCTGCACGCGCTGGGCCTGGGGCCCATGGGAAACAAGCACAGCAGACTGCCGACAGCGTGCGGGACGGGAGCGAGGCAGAGCGCGAGTGCGAAGAACGACCTGCAGGACTCCGTGGAGGCGAGTTTCCGGAGGGAAAAATGAAATGGAAAATCTGGAAAGTCGCACGCACCAGATTTTGGCATTTTTAGAGCCAAGGAAAGAAAACTCAGCATGTTCCAGCAACTGATTACAGCTATGGGGCGGGGGTGGGGGGACAGGGAGAATAATTTACGGTATTGGATAAAGACTCTCCTTCCCCAGGCCCCTGACGAGGAAGGCCAGACGGGCACGACGGCAAACACTCTCTGGGCCCGGGCCACGGACACCTGGGGGCGGAGCCCTTCCTGCCAGGGGCCCGTCGGACACCAACCAGCCCCCCAGGCCATCCTTCCCCAGAAACCTGAGATGCCCGGCTGCCGGGGGGCAGAGATGCGGCCCCTCCAACGCGCCCATCAGCCTCCGGCCCTGTCAGAGCGGCCAGTCAGCACGTGGGTGGCCAGCCCAGGAGGCCAGCCCAGCTCACAGCACGGTCTGCGCCTGGACATCTTGCGCTTCGGATCCCATATCCTCCTTGGAGACCCCCCGCGGTGTGAGCGCCGCCCCTACCTGCAAGGCGGGTGCGACACGTCAGCCATGTTTCAGGTGCTGACGGGGACGCTGAGAGCTGCACGCGGAGGGCACCTGAGCCCACCTGCGGGCGACGAGAGTCACAAGCGTCTGCTTAGTTCCATCATCACCCTGCGACTGACCAAGCTGTCCGGGACACGGCTGTTGCGGGTGTTCGACGCGCCAAACACCAAGCCCACCACGGGTGTCCCCCGTCCCCCAGCTGCCCCCTTGCCAGGCCCAGTCGACTTCGCTTCATAGCGTCTGTCCCCACACCGAGGCAGGTAACAGGGTCAAGTCTTAGGTCACCAAGAGTCAGTCTGGGACCACGGTCATGGCACTCGAGGACGCGCCGGGCACTGAGGATGGGCTGGACCGGTCGCGGCTGGTCCGTTGGGGCCCGGGGCTCCTGTGCCCCCTCCCCCTCAGGTGTGCGGGCTCCCACCGGGCTGACAGGACTGTGGAATCCTGAGGGGTCCGGAGATCTGGTGCGAGGTGGTGGCTTGGCCGTGGCTGAGGCGGGGCCGTGGAGCTGGGCTGTTCCTGGGTTGGGGGGGCCCGGGGCGTCTCTGGGCTGCTCTGCCCCCAGCAGAAGGGGACCTGCCCGCCCTCACTCTGAGAAGGCCCCGGGGCTCTCGGCCCTGAGCAGTCGACCTCGGAAGGTTCAGCGGTGTCCTGCGAGAGAGACAGAAGCAAAGGCAGCGCCGTGACAGGCTCAAGAAGGAGCCAGAAGCAGCCGGGCCTAAGCTTCAGTCCCGGAATTCCTGGGATTGAGCACAGATACCTGGAATTGAGTTATGACTTCCCCAGAGTGAGATAGCCATGGTGAGGTGAACTAAGGGTTACCAATCAGGGGCCAGTAGGGAGCCCCCCCCCCCCATATAACCCCTATGTGACTCCAACTCATACCCAATCAGCCAAGTACAAGTAGTAGAAAGCCCCTCAGACTGCGGCCAAAAGGGTGGTCCATGGAAAGTCCCTGTTATATAATGTTACGGTATAGAAGCCCCTCACTGCTGAGAGCTGGGGCCGCTCCTTCCCAGAAGGCTGCCAGTGAGCGGACGAGGGCCCTAGCTCGAGCTGGCCAATAAAGACCCTTTGCTTATTGCATCATAACTTGTCTTCATGTGATTCTTCTGGGCAGATCTCGGCCCGGTTTAACACCTGTCCTTTGGGGTACGTGATGCGGGGCTGATTCTCGGCCCGCGAGATGGCAGGTGTGGGTAGAGGCTTAAAAGGCCTGGCTTTCAGTCAGAGAGAATAGAAGATCTAGAACTTTCTCTTTCCCTCTGTGTGTATGTGCGTGGGCCCACTGGTTGAAGTGTGCTGATGACCACGGTCCTTGCTGGCTTTCAGATCTGTTTCTCTCATACTTTATTCATGGGAAAGTCTACTGCCGTTCATACAAACAATTGTCAAAGCAAAGAAATGAGGAACAAAACCAGTGACTGATTTAGGATGAACGATCCCCAATAATCTATAACTATTAGGAATATTAATTGCTTTCAGATGTTTGTTTAGCAGAAGATGACTTAAAACGAGGAAGAGGATGGCTGGAACCGGGGACTGGGTCAAAAGGGGTCTAGGGGTCTTCTTCTTTCCAGGCCAAGTCACCAGCCACGATGGGCAGAAAGACTATAAATGACCCACCCGGCATGTGCAAGTCCCCTCAACACACACACACACACACACACACACACACACACACACACACACACACACCCCAAAGAAAGCCTCTCGGCGCGAAGGCCTTCTCTCTGTACGGGCAGAGGGGGGACGGAATCTGCCATTGCCAGAGAAGACTGAACAACACGGGATCACGACTGCTGGGTCTGCTGAGGGGCTCTGAGGGGTGCGAGCAAGTCACCTCTCGGCACCCTTGCCGGGCCCTGAAAACAGCTGTTGAAAGCGCGGCCGCGTGCCAAGCCCAGACACACCCCCGGCTGTCAGGGACCAGGCCCCCTTGTCTGGGAGGAAGCGTGAGGTCAGTGTCTCCCAGGTGTACCAAGGAGGCCTCCCACCTGCGCCGTCCCGCATGCGCGTGGCGTGTGCTCCGGGCAGCTTCCACCCCTCCCCCGCCCATCTCGCTGCTTTCTCCGGACCCGCATCGACACGGGCCGCGGCGCTCTGTTCCCGCTGACTGACCCTCAATCATCTGCCCCGCCACATGCGAGTGTGCTTCGCTGCAAACACCAAGGCGAAGGCAAGCGCGTCAATAATTAGGATGGCTGTTCAGACGACAGTCAGGCGCCAACGCCAACGACGCCGGGAAATACTAATCAACAAACGGAATACGTGTCTCTCTCCACGCAGGGGAGTCACGGCAGACAGGCATCCTCCCCAAGGGGCCAGGGCCGGCCACGTGGAGCGGCCACGGGCGTGCGTGTCACGGGCTCCCTTGCAGGTAGGAATAAGCACTGAGCACGGGTTGTCCTGAGGCTGGGGGCGGGGCGGGACAGGGGCAGCCCCCCCATATGCCGCGGTGACATCTCTCCCCGACGTGGAGTCACCGACAGACGCAGGCTGTGGAGCGGCCCAGAAACCGGGAGCGACCGGTGTGACCGTGAGCGACACGAGGAGGGGGTCTGACCCGTGCCAGGGAGGCTGGGAGGAGCGAGGTCTGGGGCACAGGAGCTCCCTGCCGGGCAGCACCCGGGAGCACTCCAGAGCAGAGTGCTCTCCCACCGCAGGCGGAGACACCGAGAGGGTGGGGCCTCGCCGGGAGCTGGGGCCAGCCCTCCCGTTCACCTGCCCCCCACCCCCGGGCGTGCTGGGGAGGGAGATCCTTTCTCGGGGAGCCCCACCCGCCCTGACCGCCAGTCCCCGCGGGCTGACAGCATCACACACACCCACGGGCGCAGGGGACACAGGCCAGCGGGGCCCCGGGCAGCGGGAGGCAGAAGTCACGGCCAGGGTGTGTCCACCGCAGAACACGGAGCCGGCCGGGAGAACACACCGGGCAGGTGAGCGCCGCTGGCCTTCCGGGCCTCCGAGGGAGCACTGCACGTCTGGGGGAGGGACACTGTCCACTCGGCCCGCCAGTCTGGGCCAAGGGCCGGCCCCCGGGCGTGGGTCGCCGGCCCCCTCGTGTATCAGTCTCGACGGCGACTGGATCACAAGCGGACGCGTTCTTTCTCAACAGGGGCTCCCCTGCCGGGGGCCCGGGGTCCACGCCGGGTGGCCCAGGTCTGGCCTCTCAGTGCTCAGGGGCCGTGCGGTGCTCAGACATGCCAAGGACAGGCCCTGGCGCCCACGCCGCCCCCCCCGCCCAGAGCCAGCGCACGCCACTTGGTCTTTTCACTCGAGCCCCGGAGAACGACTGGAGGGAGCTCGGGACAAAAGCTCCAAACGCGGACCCTGGGCTGAAGCCGACCCAGAGAGCGGAGACAGATGCCCTCCGGGACGGGCGCAGCCGAGCATCGTGGCACGGCGAGGGCCCCGCGGTGCTCACACACAGACGCGTCAGCGCCGGGCACTCGGGCTGCAGCCGCTGCGTGTCCGTCCGAGCCTGACCCCAGCTCGTGGCCGAGAGTCCAACGACGCACAACACCCCCGGCACTCAACCCCCTCGCATGCCCACGGGCCCCGCTCCGAAGATGCCAGCACGTTCCGCGGCTGCATGGGCGGATGCCTGGCTACACGCCCAGCCCCCACCGAGAGCCCAGGTGCTGGCCCGTGGGACCCACCCCGAACCACCCACGCCCCCTCCCCACCCACTCAGCCCCAGAGACACCAGGAGCAGTGACAATCCCACCTCCCGCCCTCCGCGGCCCCGACACTCGGGCCCGTTTCCCAGGTCACCTCCTCCCGGAGGGCTCGGGGCTAAGGCGGCTCTGGAGGTGCCTCCCGGACCGTCCCCTACGACGCTCCCCGCAAACACAGTCCACCCTGGGCTGCGTCCCCAACGCCCCGACACTGAGGTTGGCCTTTTCCAGGCGGAGACACTGCACCTCGGGCCCGGACACCCGCGGGACCAACTCGCAGAGCGTCTCCTACGTCCACACGGACAGAGCCCGACACGGGGGCTCCAGCCGAGCCCGTCGAAGCCTGAGAGGGAAGGGGCCGAAGGAGAGACGGCCTCAGGACACACACAGCGACCTGCGGAGGTGTGGCCGGCCGGGCTCGGGCCCGGCTCGCAGACCCTGGAGACGCCGCGCCCGCACTCACCCACTCTCCCAGGATGCGGGCCACGGCCTCGCTGGCTCTCGCCGGGTTCCTGCAGGCCAGGATCACGTGGGCGCCGTGGAGGGCGAAGGACTTGGCGGTCTCGAAGCCTGCGGAGGAGAAGCGGGTGAGAGCGGGAAGTCTGCGGGCCCCGGGGGGACGGGAGCAGTGACAACTCGTCCTCCAGGAGAGTGACTGGGGTTCAAATGTCCCGAGGAAAATAAACTGCAGCGCGCCCAGAGCCTGGGTCCACGCGGGGAGTGATGAAGTGCGAGCTGACGGCGAACACGCGGAGCCAGAGACGCAGGCTGTGACCGCGACTGGCATAACTCAGCTCAACAAGCTGACGGAAAGGGGAGACACAGCAGTGACAACCGTGGGCGAGGGAAGAGGGAGGGAGGAACATACGGCAGGGAAGAGCCAGGAGAGGCGATATTTAACCCAAAAGATAATCTGTAATTACCGCAAGTGTAAACTAATCCAAAGATATTTATCCAGATAGGAGACACTCTTAAGGATAAGAACAAAAAGCAGCCATTGGCCTAAATCTAAAAACTGCCATCAAAGAATAGAAAAAGGTACGCGAGATTAACACAAGCTAGGAGGACACTTAGGAAAATGCTGATTACTTCGTATAATAAAAATCCCAACTCACCAAGAATGACACTGACGTGCCTACACCTGACGAAAACTGACGGACTTGGGAGGAAAAACACACAAATTCACCACTGCGGTAGAAGAGGCCAACAGGCCCAGGTGATTCTAACATCTATGTGAAACAGAACCAGGAGACAGACAGGAAGGGCACAGGAAACTTGACCAGCATGACTGATAAACTGGAAATAACCGAGTGTGCTAAATAGCAAACACAGAGACGAACGCGATCGACAGAGGGCCAGCAGGACTGCAAGGGACACAGACAGAGACAGAGACACAGAGAGAGACACAGAGAGAGACACAGAGTCAGAGACACAGAGAGACAGAGACGCCCAGAGATGCCACAGAGGGAGGATGACCTGCAGGCCCTCGTTCGCAGGGGGGCACCAGGGCCCGGCACCAGGGCTGAAGAAAGACCCTCACTGCAGGCCCTGGAGACCCCCGGAGTCGCACGAACAAGACTCTGTGGCAAGCAACTTAAATTCAAAGCAGTGAAGTGAAAATACTCCCAAAAAGATGGCACATAAAAAACTGCCCCAAGGGGCTGGAGTGATAGCACAGTGGGTAGGGCGTTTGCCTTGCACTCGGCCAACCTGGGTTCGATTCCCAGCATCCCATATGGTCCCCTGAGCACCGCCAGGAGTGATTCCTGAGTGCAGAGCCAGGAGGAACCCCTGTGCATCGCCAGGTGTGACCCCCCCCAAAAAAAAACTGCCCCAAGAAGAGAGGAGGATGGGAATGCACCATCTATTTAATTCTATCTGAAGAAAGTCAATCCTGCCTAAAACTCTTCCCATGCTGAGAAGTTCCAGGTGCCCGAGTGTCCCATGACCTAGCCAGCCTCACTGGGAACCATGCCGGCAATGCCGCCCACACAAGAGAAAGGAGACGATCCCCAGCCCGCGCCCAAGCCCCGGCCGCCAGTCACCGTGCGGGAACCGTAACGCCAGGCCCGTAACTCGCACGCCCACGGCGACCGCAGCTAAAACTGCTGGCACAGACCCGAGGGTTAAGAGTGGGTAAGGGTTATTCTTGATACCTTTTCAGCATCAACACTGCGAACCACAATGCCCAAAAGGAGGGGGGGAGAGAGAGAGAGAGACAGACAGACAGAGAGACAGAGAGACAGAGAGAGGGAGGAAGGGAGGGATGGAGGGAGGGAGAGAGGGGAGGGAGAGAGAGAGAGGGAGGGAAAGAGAGAGAGGGAGGAAGGGAGGGATGGAGGGAGGGAGAGGAGGGGGAGAGAGAGAGAGGGAAAGAGAGAGAGGGAGGAAGGGAGGGATGGAGGGAGGGAGAGAGGAGGGGGAGAGAGAGAGGGAGGGATAGAGAGAGGGAGAGAGAGAGGAGGGGGAGAGAGAGAGGGAGGGAAAGAGAGAGGGAGGAAGGGAGGGATGGAGAGAGGGAGAGAGAGAGGAGGGGGATAGAGAGAGGGAGGGAAAGAGAGAGAGGGAGGAAGGGAAGGATGGAGGGAGAGAGAGAGGAGGGGGAGAGAGAGAGAGTGAGCGAGAGAGAGAGAGGGGGAGAGAGAGAGAAAGAGAGAGGGAGGGACAGAGAGGGGGGAGGAACGCACCTGCCATAGAGGCAGCAGGAGGAGGGGGGTGATGGAGGGAACCCGGGACACTGGTTGGTGCTGGGAATGTGCCCTGGTGAGGGACGGGTGTTGGAGCACTGTGGGACTGAAACCCAATCACGAACAGCTTTGTAAGGGTCTAGCTCACAGTGATTCAACAAAGTTTTAAAAAATAAAACAAAACTCTTGTCACGACCACATTGGTTGTGGGGGTGGCGGGGAGTGGGGTGGGCGGAAGCCACTGGAGGCCACGGGCCTCGCTGACTGGCTAGACTAGGGAAGGAGGTGGACACACGTGGCCTCGCGCCAGGCCTGACCCCCAGCCACGGCGCCAGGCTGCCCAGACATGGGCCAGAGACTTCGTCCAGTGGCCTAGGGCTGGGCCACTCCCCTCTGGCCCCCTGCACCCAGCAGGACTGACCCCGGGCAGAGTGTGGCCCCAAAGCAACAAGAGCAGGAGGCCCTGTGGACACCCCGCGCCCGGGCGGCTGGGCCACCGGCGGGTGGCCACGCCACGACAGGGGGCGGCCGTGGAATCGGGCAAGCCCAGGGCCCCTGCCGAGCCGCGGCCTAGGACCACCCCCACCCACCCCGGCTCCAGGGGGCGGCCGGCCTATTTCTGCAAGCCCGCACCCGAGCAGCCAGCACAGCACTGCAAACCCCAGACTCAGGGCTTTGCCACACGCACTCGGGGCCCGGCTCGAGCTATTTATAAGCGATGGGACCCCGGGCGACGCCTCCCGCCCCTCGGAAACTCGGTCATCCGTCGGCAACACAAACAAGCGGCAAATCATCGCACGGCGCGTCTGAGAGGAGCTGGGGGGGGGGTTGGGGGGGTAACGTCCAACTTTGATTTAAGGGGCTTCTCATGGCAAGACCGGAATGAAACAGAGGCGGGTTGTCTTTGTACGCGGGCGCTGAGTGGGGAACGTGCCTGAGGACGTCCCGTCACCAGAGTCAGCGGGACCCCTGTGACAGGCCCTCGGCTCCCCCCTGACCCGCAGTACTGCTGGCCGCTCCCCTTCCCTGCGCCCACCCGCCATGGAAGTCTGCACCGTGTCCAGACGAAAGGAACCCCTCCCCCTACGCGCATGTTCCACTGCGGCCCCAGGGCTGGCGGGCCAGAGCCAGGGGTGAGCTGCAAGTTCGTCCCTTCCACGGGACCGCCGGGTGGGGAACAGCCCGGGCCTCACAGCCGAGACCATCCGAGTCTCTCAGCTTCGGCCAGTTTCTTTATTCCAGGCTAGCACGGGCTACTCATCCGCCATGGGCTAAGGCTCCTGGCCTCCTCTACCCGGGGGGCACAGGACAGCAGGGAGGGGCTCTGCCGGGCCCGCGGCTGGCCCAGATTCAATCCCCGGCCCCCCTGATATGGTTCACTGTAAGCCCACCAGGAGTAATGCCTGAACAGAGCCAGGAGTCAGCCCAGGGCACTGCCGGGTGTGGGGCAAAAGCCAAAAAGAAAGACAAATAAATAAATAAACAAATAAATACATAAATAAATAAACAAATAGTAGTGTAGCACTGTTGCCCAGTTGTTCATCAATTTGCTCGAGCGGGCACCAGTAACGTCTCCATTGTGAGACTTGTTGTTACTGTTTTTGGCATGTTGAACATGCCATGGGGAGCTTGCCAGGCTCTGCCGTGTGGAGATACTCTCAGTAGCTTGCGGGGCTCTCCGAGAGGGAAATAAATACATAAACAAGCAAAACTGTGTTTCAGAGGACAAGACCGATCACCACAGATAAAATACATGAGTCTCCCACTTTGCGCTGAAAGTAAATAAAGGACCCAAGACGACGGCCTCTCTCGGTATCTGTGCTGCAAATCAGAATGCCCCAACGTAGAGAGAGAGCAAGAGGCAAGTTTCCTGCCACAGAGGCGGGGGTGGGATGGGGTGGGGAGGGCAGGGGGGACACTGGGGGCTCTCGGTGGCGGGGAATTGTGCGCTGGTGGAGGCACGGGCGTTCGGTCATGGCACGACTGAAAGTCCATCACGAAAGCGTTGTAACTGGATCTCATGGTGATTCAATAAAAAAACAAATAAATAAATAACAAAGCAAAACAGAAAGGATTTCAAGCAGGAAACAGCACCCAGGCCTGTCAGGTCCTCCTGAAGCAGGAAGAACAGAGGCGCCTGTAGCGCCATCTCTGAACCACGAGGCGACGCGCCCCTGGGAGGTGCCCGCTGAGAGCAGGGTGTCGCTGACACAGCCCGGGTACCCAGCGCGCGAAGGGTACCCAGATCGTCCCGGGGGTGGGGGGGAGAGACAGAGGCGGGGAGCAGCAGGCTTGCGGGCCAGCTGTTCCCAGCCTCCGCGGGCGCGGGCACAGGACGGAATCTTGCTGACGGATGTGCTCCATCCATCAGGCTAATGGAACGCTGACAACCATCTGGGGGCAACAGGAAGTGGCCAAGAACGCCTCGAAACGCCACGACTCCGCACGCCGAGGTGGAAAACCGTCAACGTCTCAGGCCGGAGCAATCGTCGGAAATCGTCATCACCTTTTCACCAAAGGGGACCAAAAGGAAAAGCGGCGGTGGGGGGGGGGCGGGGGCGGGGGGCACGGTGCCCACCCTGGCTGGGCAGCGCGTGTCAGCGGGCTGGCACGGACGGGAACACAGCATGGCGGGCGGCCAGGCTGCCGTCCCGCCTGACCATCGGGCATTTCTCGCCGTCCTCCTCCCCCGGGCACACCCCTACGTGGGGGGAGGGGGTGTGAGTGGCTCTTCACGGGTTCTAGATAACCACGAGACATTCCGAGTCGCTTCCGACAGTACCACCGGGCCTCACGGGTCCCTTCTGCGTAAAAGCCAAACCCTGCGGATGTGCCCCTTTGCGGCTGCTCTAAATGACGCACAGAGGGGGATGGGGGGTGGGGGTGGGAGGTTTACTGCGGTTCTCGGTGGTGGAATATGTGCACTGGTGAAGGGATGGGTGTTCGAGCACTGTGTGACTGAGACTCAAGCCTGGAAGCTTTGTAACTTTCCACATGGTGATTCCATTTTAAAAAAATAAATAATTCTTAAAAAAAATTAAAATGGCAAATAAATTGCATACAATGTTAAACAAACAAATAAATAAATAAATGACACAACGGAGAACCCGGCGTGGGTCCTGCAATGTCACTGGGCGGGGGACTTTGGGGGCCAGGCCGGGTTCGTGGGGCACGAGGGCAGCTACAGCGGTACGTTGCCGAGCCACCCGCCTCGGCGCCCGGCGGGATTCCAGCCTGGGCTGAGGCCAGCCTGTTCGGAAAGGCGGCCACGGGCGGCCAGCTCTGTCCCTCCAGGCATCACAAATGTCTCGGCGGCGGCAGACACCGGGCGGGGGAGCTTCCCAGGACGACGGCTGCACAGGAACGACAATAACCCTCCTAGAGGAAACCGCACCCCAAGGGGGGAGAGTTCTGTATCTTTAAAAAAAAAAAAGTTTATTAATGTTACCTACCGCTCACGCCCAGAACAGCCCCCGAGAACAGCGTCTCTCACCTCCCCGCCGCCCGCAGCCAATGGCCAGTTTAATTAGCTAAATGCAGGGGTGTGTGGGGGCGGGGGGCCCCGCAGCCAATTCTGCACAGTGCCAAAGTTTGTGCAAAATAATGAAGGCAATGGTTTACTAGATTTAATAACCTGCTACAGCTTATAAAAAATTAACTTTACGGCAGTGTTTAAACTGAACGGCTTAAGCTCAGGGAGGCGGCGGGACGATATCTGGAGCCAATAAACTCGGGCAGTGCCAACGCACAGGCAGCGCCGGGTACCGGGGAGCCCACTGGAAAATTCCAGGGCCGTGGAGGTCGACAAGCTCCCTGTCTTGAGCTTTGTCCCGGGGCTGGAGGGGGGGGTGGGGGCAGGCGGGTGTTTGTTCTGTCTTTGTCGGTTTGGGGTCTCCGGCTACTCGCACCCGTGCTCGGGAGACCAGCGGTGCTGGGGACGGCGCTTGCGCTTTCTGCGTGCGCAGCCGGAACTCAGCCCTCGGGACTGTCTCTCTGGCTCGGGCCGGACGCTTCATGCTCTGCAGAGCCCTGCGGGTGCTTGCCTTGCAGGCGGCTGACCCGGGTTCAATCCCCGGCATCCCATAGAGCTCCCCTAAGCACGGCCAGGAGTAATTCCTGAGTGTGAAGCCAGGTGTAACCCCGATGGGCGTTGGCTGGTGTAGCCCCCGAACAAAACTATACAAGAGGGGCTGGAGCGATAGCACAGCGGGGAGGGTGTTTGCCTTGCACACGGCCGACCCGGGTTTGAATCCCAGCATCCCATATGGTCCCCTGAGCACTGCCAGGGGTGATTCCTGAGTGCAGAGCCAGGAGTAACCCCTGAGCATCGCTGGGTGTGACCCAAAAAGAAAAAAAACAAAAACAAAAACTATGCCAGAAAAGGGAAGATACACCAGAAATATGCAATACATGCTACTTTCCACTAGTTTTCCTGACTCCAGAGGGAGGTAACCTCAGGGTGAATCAGGCCCTTCCGCCACTCTGGGCTGGTTCGCACTCAGCCTGCTCTCCTCCCAGCTCCCTCCTGAAATGACGCACTAGCCAGCATTTTTATTTTTACTTTTTTTTTTTTCTTTTTGGGTCACACCCGGCGATGCACAGGGGTTACTCCTGGCTCTGCACTCAGGAATCACCCCTGGTGGTGCTGGGGGACTATATGGGATGCTGGGAATCGAACCCGGGTCGGCGGCGTGCAAGGCAAACGCCCTCCCCGCTGTGCTATTGCTCCAGCCCCAGCACTTTTACTTTAATTAGACACCGAGGTCTGCAGTACTGTCCATAATACAGTTGCTGAGGCACCCAACGTGGCGACACCCTTCCGGCACCAGAGAGACCTTCCTCCTGCCATGCCCCCCTTTTCCCGACCACCCTCCCATGCCTGCCCCCTCAACAGGCACAAAATAATTTCATGCTGCTTGTTACAACTAAACGGCTCATGGAATTACCGAAAAACACTGCAGCAAAATAAAACCTGTGGAACTGTTAATGCCTTATCTCAGCCACGTGACGCCTCCTGGGGCCGCTGAAGCCCCGTCCGGGGCTAACTGAGCGGCCTGTGGCCAGCTGGGCCTTCCGTGCTATTGTTTTTGCTGGTGGAGTTTCCCTGCCTCCTACCGGGATGCTGTCAGCGTCCTGGGATCTGGCGGCGTCACGTGGCCACATACGCCACTGAACAGCCCAGAAACACCAGAATCTGCAGAACTGGGCGACGGGTTTACATGACGGCAGGTGTCAGGTGTGGCTGTGGCTGCCGGGGCTCCCGGAAGTACAAGGGGGTGGGGGGAGGAGCCCACCCCCACTCCAAGAAGTCCCCCCGAGTTCTCAGCCTGGAGACCACCGTTCCCGGCATTCGCAGGCTTGCCATCTCTGCAGAGGGGGCGTGCAAGTGGCCGTCAGGGCTGTGCCAGGGTGGGCTTCTGGAATTTTTTAAAAGAAAACTGAAAAGGAGCTGGAGAGGGGCTGGAGGGATAATCCAGCAGGGAGGGCATCTGCCTTGCACGCCGCGACCCAGGGCCCGGCCCCAGCACCCCAGGTCGCTAAGCACCACCGGGTATGGCCCAAATTTATTTTAAAAAGATCAGGAGCACTTGCCTTGCATGTGGTCAACATGGGTTTGATCCCTGGCACCCCAGATGGACCCCTGAGCACCACCAGGAGTGACCCCTGAGTGCAGAGCCAGGAGACAGCCCTGAGTACGGCTGGGTGTGGACCCCCCCCCAAAAAAAAATAAAATTTTTTAATTTAAAAATAAAAAACTGGGAAAGATGGCATCTCTGCAGGTAGACTCTTACTTTTTTTGCGATGCACAGGGGCTACTCCTGGCTCTGCACTCAATTACCCCTGGCTGTGCTCAGGGGACCATATGGGATGCTGGGAATCGAACTCGGGTCGATTAGGCAAGGCAAACACCCTACCTGCTGTGCTATTGCTCCAGCCCCCTAGACTCTCATTTTTAATAAATGCATCTGAAAGGGAGAGTAAGAGGGTGAGAGAGAGGGAGAGAGAGAGAGAGAGAGAGAGAGAGAGAGAGAGAGAGAGAGAGGGAGAGAGAGCGAGAGAGGGAAAGGGAGAGAGAGAAAGGGAGAGAGAGAGAGAGAGAGAGAGAGAAAGGGAGAGAGAGAGGGAGAGAGAGAGAGAGAGAAAGGGAGAGAGAGAGAGGGAGAGAGAGAGAAAGGGAGAGAGAGAGAGAGAGAGAGAGAGAGAGTTCCTGCCACAGAGAGAGGCTGGGTGGGGAGTGACGGGAGGGTGGAAGGGACACCCTGGGGATGCTGGTGGAGAGATGGGCGTTGGAGCACTGTGGGACTGAAACCCCATCATGAGCAGTTTTGTGAGGACATATCTCACAGTGATTCAATAATAAAATCTTTTCAAAAATTAAAAAAATCAAAACTACATCTACTGCAACCGCTCCGTGGCCATCAGCTGGGGTGGGCCTAGCCCCGCCCCTGCCTGGGTCCCGAGTGGGCTGCTGCAAGTTCCCGCCAAGCTCTACACTCCGGGGTCCAGCCGTGCATTTTCTGGGGTGAGTCTGAGCTGGCCCCTGTGGACCGTGGCTCAAGCCTCCCCGGGGACGCCCCATGGGAACAAGCCCGTCGTAAGGCTCAGGAGACCGGCAGGGAGGCGCGGGGCCGAGTCTGGGGGCTGTGGAGAGCAAACGAGAGGCGGCAGGTCCCCTGGCCACTTCCCCGACGTGTCCCAAATGTCCCTGCACGGTGGAGAACAACGACCCTGGGGCCAAGGACAGACAGACTGACGAGTGAAGCTCCCTGCCCGGCCCCAGGAGAGACCAGGTGCATGAGGGGAAACTAAGGCCCAGGACAGAGGCGCCTGGAGGATGGCCAGGGAGGGAGTCACAGGGAGACGGAGCGGAAAGAAGGGGGGGCCTACGGGGGCACGATCCCCACCTCCAGCGGGACCCTCTGGCCCTCGGGCAGGAAGTGAGGGGCAGGTAAGGGCCCCCAGGAGACCGGCTGGCAGTGCCGGGGCGTGCCGGGGGGCCCCCAGAGGAGCAGGGGTGGGAACCAGCTCCCGGAGAGGTGACCCGCCACCACCCCGGCTGGGCCACCGCTGCCCCTCCTGCTGGACTGTTGCCAGGTCCTCCTTGTGGACCTGGCCGGGCTGTGTCCCCATTTACTGTAAATGATGGTTTTAATTATCAGTTTTATTAAGATGCCCAACGGAGCTGGGGCTTACAGTACCCGTAATTTCTAGTGGGTTATAATTATTATTATTAATTTATAACTGTGGGACACTGCAGACAGGGCCACTCTCGAGGACACACAATCACGAGGCCACGAGACGTGGAGTCCGGGGCTGCCCCCCCCCAGAATAAGTCCCACAAGGGAGGGTCATCTTGAGCAGCCCACCAACACGCCTCGGATCCTTCCAGCGCCAGCCCCGTCCGCCCATGGACAGCGGCCGCCTCCAGACCCCGGCCATGCGCCCGGACGGCCGAGACGAGGCGGCCACGAGGACTGAGCCGGGGCCCGGGGGCCCCCACGCTCACCCCAGCCCCTGAGCTGCGCCCAGCGCCCGCACCGTCGGGGGCCAAGAAACACCCCCAGTCCGGCACAGGGCGGGCCCTCGGGACCAGCCTGCAGCCAAACAGGCGACTGCACAGCGCTGGGACAAAGAGGCGCCCAGCCCCGCCCTCGGGCCGCAGCCCCGCCTGGGCGGAGGACGGGAGGCGGGGCTAAAACTCCAGGCTGCCCTGGACGCCCTCTAAGAGGGGGCCTCCCGCTCCGCCTCTTCAGAAGATGCTCCCGGGGCGGGCCGGGACCGCCCCTGGCAGGCTGGGGGGACCGTGAGCGGGGCCAGGGGTGCAGCCGGGGTGAGTGTGTGTGCAAAGCACCTTCCCCGCTGTCCCGGCTCTTCAGCTTCTCCGGCCTCTCCGGCCTCGACATTCTATTTTTTTTTTCTTGTGAATAGTTGTGAGGTACTGTTATATACTTACAAACGTTCATGTTCATGGGGGCTGGAGTGATAGCACAGCGGGGAGGGCGTTTGCCTTGCAGACAGCCGACCCGGGTTCAATTCCCAGCATCCCATATGGTCCCCTGAGCACCACCAGGGGTGATTCCTGAGTGCAGAGCCAGGAGTGACCCCTGTGCATCGCCAGGTGTGACCCAAAAAGCAAAAAACAAACAAACAAACAAACGTTCGTGTTCACATTTCAGTCATACAATGATCGGGTACCCATCCCTCCACCAGTGCCCCTTCTCCACCACCAGTGGTCCCAGCATCCCTCCCCCCACCCGCCTCTGTGGCAGGGCATTCCCTTTTGTTCTCTCTCTCTCCTTTGGGGTACTGTGGTTAGTAATAGAGGTACCGAGTGGCTGTCGTGTTGGGTCTATAGTCTGATTTTCGGCAGCTCCCAACCTGA
The DNA here is from genome assembly GCF_027595985.1 of Sorex araneus. Lineage (NCBI taxonomy): Eukaryota > Metazoa > Chordata > Mammalia > Eulipotyphla > Soricidae > Sorex > Sorex araneus. The sequence continues at coordinate 5,462,633 of NC_073309.1, forward strand.
GCAGGTCCTCCCAGCACCCTTTGCTTGGTGCTCCCTGCTCTGTCTGAGCTGCCTTTTCCCCCAGCATGTGAGCTTGCCTCTCCATTCTTTTTTTATTTTTATTTTTAAATTTTCTGGACCCAGAAACCTAGGGAAGGTTTTGAGAAACACCATCGGGGACCCTCAGCCCGGGGCCAGACCCACGTTCCCTGTGCTCTGACACCGAGCTCCCTGCCTGGCACTGGTCGGCTGCCCCCTGGAAGGGAGCCCCCAGGACGGCCCCTCGGTGGGGAGTGAGGAGCCGGTCACCAGCCAGCCCGAGGGACGGCAGGGCAGAGGCCGGCCCTTCCCGTGGGCACCGCAGAGGAAGCCCCCAACGCAGCCTCGCGGCTCTGGACCCCTGCTCAGCTCTGGGAGCAACGACGCGCCACGGGAATCGACGCCGCTCGCCCGTGCTGGCGTGTTTCTGGGTTTGGCAGGGCGCTTTGTCCTGTCGGGGCGCCCGGGACTGGACTCAGGGCCTGACACTCGCGAGGCAAGTGCTCCCTGAGCCGTCACCGTCCCCTTCTGGTTGCTTTTGCTTCGTTTACTTGGCAACGTTTCAGTCACACCCGAGATGAATTCCTTCACCTGAGAGCCCCGGTTCCCTCCTGCGGAACTCAAGCCGTCCCCCCCAGTCCTGAAGTCCCCGGCCGGGGGTTCTGTGCCCGGCCACACCGGCTTTGAGAATGGGGGCCCCCCAGATTCTTCACCCCGGGCCAGGCCGCACGCTCCGAGAGGGGCACGAGCAGGACTCCGGCCCCTGACCTCGCACCCAGGGAAGCCGAGAAGCTCGGGACAAACCAAACTCGGACAACACGGGAAGGGGGGACGGGCGTGTTCCCCTGGATGCCACTTCTGATGGGCCGCCTGTGACGCGGCAGGGGTGCACCCCGGCCTTCTCCGGAAACGCACCGCCTCGGGGCCTCGGGCGGGCGCATGTGCGGGGCCTTCCAGCTGCACCCGCTCCATGCGTCCTGGAGACGCAGCCGGCAGCAGGCGAGGCCCAGCCCCCCGAAACAGCTGCTGCCCCCAGGTGGAGAGGGTCTGGGAGGAGCCGGGCCCAGGTCACCAGGGAGAGGGGGGCTAGGCTGAGCTCCGAGTTCGAGGGCGGGGCTGAGGATGCTGGGCCCAGCAGGCTGCGGGGGGCCGGGTGCCCAGGGAAGACTGGGGGGCACCTCGGCCCTGCACGGGGAGCCGCCTCTTCCTTCCCTGGCCGGAGCGGGGCGCGCAGGGAGGCCTGCTGAGCCGGGCCTCCTCCTGGCCCGCCCACCGCTTGCCCTGCGGCGCAGGTGCAGGGGACAGCAGGCACTCTCGGGTCCCTCGGGCTGGGCTGCAGAGGGCGGAGAGGGCGGACATGCACGGGAGGTCGGGAGCCTTCGGGGAAGAAGGAGTTGATCGGAAACTCGTGGGCTCAAGCAGGACTTAAAAATGTGGGGGCCGGAGCGATAGGACAGTGGGGAGGGTGTTTGCCTTGCACACAGCCGACCCGGGTTCGATTCCTGGCATCCCAAAGGGTCCCCTGAGCTCCGCCAGGAGTAATTCCTGAGTGCAGAGCCAGGAGTAAGCCCTGAGCATAGCCGGGTATGACCAAAAAAGCCAAAAAAAAAAAAAAAGAGAGAGAGAAAGCCCAAGCACCACCAGGGGTGGCCCCAAAGCAAAACTATGAACTGGAGAGGGGCCTGCTCCCGCCCCTTCCTCTGAGAGGTCAACCCGCGTGAACGTGGCCACCCGCGAGCCCTTCCCCCGCAGGCCTCAGCACGGCGGCCACACTCCCTGCGGCACGCAGGGCTGGCCCTTCCAAGGACCTGGCCCCCGCCCCACTCCCACCCCACGCCCAGTTCTGGGGTCCTACACCAAAGCAGCTCAGAGGAACAAAGAGGCCCAACCTCCACGAACCTCAGTTTCTCCCTCTGTCAAAGGCAACATGGAGGGGCTGGAGTGATAGCACAGCGGGTAGGGCTTTTGCCTTGCATGCAGCCTACCCAGGTTCGATCCCCGGCATCCCATATGGTCCCCTGAGCACCGCCAGGAGTAATTCCTGAGTGCATGAGCCAGGAGTAACCCCTGTGCATTGCCGGGTGTGACCCCAAAGGAAAAAAAAAAAAGGCACCATGGAACACTAAGAAAGGTCCAATATGACAAGTACTGTAGCACTGTTGTCTTCGAGC